>NW_028301564.1:20395000-20605000 GCF_042242905.1 Orbicella faveolata
AGAGAACAGCATTCATGATAGAACGCCAGTAGATTTGTACTAAAACTCGATAAAAACACGGTACGTGTTTTCTATTTTTTAAATACTAACAACAAGAACAGAGAAACAAAAAATACGATAAATGTAATTTACCTTCAGTTATTTCTAGTTACTTCATGCAGTTACTTCCAGTTACGTTAAGCATACGTTTGTAAGTATATATTTCCCAGCGTTCTAGCCACAATTTTAAAAATGGTGGTTAAATGTCATCATTTCTGCATGTATTGCGTGCCTTTTATTGGTTTTCCACTGCTCACTACTAATAACATCTATTTTCACCATGAAAGGATAAATATGGAGCCAAACTGTCACTGCCATTAGCAAGAGCGTACATTCTAACCTCGTATTAACGTCCTCTTCTGTTGAAATGTTTTGGAACAGGAAAGAATCAAAATTTTCAATTAGAGTTTTCACCAGCATAATCTTAGGCAAAAAATAATAATAACGACCCTTTTCAAAATTCCAGTCAAAAAGAATTTTCCTATCACGTGACAGATGGCGTCACAAAGACGAAGTTACATGGGCTTTATTTTCAAAAGAATGTGAAGAATATCTAATGAACAGTCTTAACTCAGACTTGTGTAAAACTGCTGTTTAAATTGATGCACAAAGAAACATTTTTTTTTATTATTTACGAGCATCCGCATCACAAAAACAGAGAGTTACAGAGCAGAAACAGGTAAAGAAAAGTCGTCTTACTTGGTAATTATATTCTATCAGCTTCCCGTTTTCCGAATTTGGTAGAAATCGGAAGTAACGCAACTTTGGGAGCGATCGACCACAACAACGCAACTTGCCGGAAGTGAACGAGTATTGAAATTCTTTTGGAACGAATGGAAGGAACATTCACGGCTTTTCGTCTTGCCACGCAGGTCATATAACTCAGAATTTACACAAGGAGCTTGGAGAAAATTGCAATTTTCTGGACGAAGGTACTTCTGAATTAAGGTGAAGTGAACTTTGGCGGGCCTCTTGGCAGCAGCTGACAGCAGCCTCCTACCCAGAAGCTTGTTGGGCTCGTAACGCAATCTCTTAGGTAGTCTGCGTTGGAGACTAGTCGTAAGGATGCTCGCCCAATTCATCGCTTCACCGCTGTTTCTTCCGGGAAAATAGGCTCAGAGAAGTCAAATTCACTCTGTCCACCTTCTTCGAGAAGGGCATCCTCTTTTTCGGGATTTAACTGAGAGCCGTATGCGACTGAGAAAGCGGAGCCGTGCTAACGTGATGCGACATTTTCAGCATGGAACCAGAGTTTGCTCTGTGTCATGTCCCCTAATCGATTCCACCTTCGCCAAGGGAAGATCCTTCCCTGACGAAGTTGGTAAAGAATGGTGATCTGACTCACACGCCAAGAAAAAAAGATAACTTGTGAGGACAACAAGGTGCCTTTATAGAGGGATCTGATTTGCGTGACTAGACGTGAAAGGCCCGAGTATTACAGAGTAAAGGCCCGGGGTAAAGGTCAGTACAGACCCAAACGTTTTAAGTGCTGCATTAGCATACGACTTAATTCTCGTGAAGAAAACATTATGTTAAATAGGAATTGATTCCAAACGTTCAAGTGCGTGCTAAACGTAGCAGTCGGTGAGGTTTTCCGCTTTCAAGTGTCAGCATTACAGGAGATAATATTGATTGGCTTTCAAAACATGGAATATAGTTTGGGAACAAACGAAAAACTCTAATAAGCGGATATATTCTTTGTAAAAGTTTGGAGTATTTTCTAATATTTCAAGGTCTGTGCGTAGTGCAACGTAAATTGTGCAAGAAATCCAAAATCCTACTCCGCGCTTCATTTATAGTAAGTATGCATTGTGAGCTCTCCACTTGATGTCAGTGGGTAATATTGTACATCAGCTGGGAGATCTTGAAAAACATATAATAACAGTACGCCGTAAGTCTTCTACGTCAGTGTCGTGTCTGTGTCTAATAATTCCTGTAGGATAAGTTTATCTAAATAATCATCCGAATCATGTAAAATTAAACCAGAACATACCGAAACAATCAGGGTATACTCCTTCCTTTCCATAGGGGCACGGTTCCTTGTCACCTATATAGACAGAATTTGGGTCAGATAAAACGAACAAACAAACTAAAAATAAAATACAATAAAAAAAAAAAACAAAACAAAACAAAACAAAACAAGACAAAAAAACAGCCCAAGGAAAACAGTTTACCTACGAAAATTTATCACATTTCTCACCTGCACAATAAGCGACGGCACAGTAGTAAGCTGGCCTAAGGTAGTAAACGAAATAATCGCCACAGTTCGTTATGTTGATATCAAACCGCTCCCAGCAACCGTCACCAAAGACGTGGATGCATGCTTCGCGAACCACATTTTCTCCTTTGATTTCTGGATGTTTTCCGTTCAGCCAAACTGGAGCTTGTGTACCACAGTGATCCTCCGGCACCTTCCATTCTGGGATTTTTCCGCCAGTATAGCTTGTAAAGCGATACCATCCCCATCGCAGAGCTCGATCACAAAAAGGCTTTTCTCCAGCTTTCCAAACAGCTTTCGTACTACGGCGGGGCTCGTTGATCGATTTGTAAGTAGTGGTGCTGCAACAGTCACCACAACCTCGTGTCGGGCAAACAAAAAAACTTGGAAGTACAAGAATAAGGAAGTATCCAAGCGAAACAATTCCTGTACGCAACATTTTGCACAACTCCTGCAGTATACTGAGATGAGTTCAGTTGCGTTCTTCTTTAGAAAGCTCTGAAACCTTTAGTAAAAATAGGGATGACTGTATTCATTTGTGGTATTAAAGTTATAATAAGTCAGAGTGTTTTTCCGTCAATGCTGAAACGCGAGACACGTACCTTCACAATAGGCCACGTTCGATATCGTTATCAATACTCTAACATGACTCCGAGGCTTTCGGGACAAAATTGTAAATTATTTTGTCTCTCAATTCCCAAAAGGGACTTGGATACAAAAAAAAAAATCAAAACCAAATATAGAAGTTTGTCCTGAAAGCCTCGGAGCCGTGTTAGAAAATATTGATATATCGAACGTGGCCTATTCATAGTGCAACTTTAAGACACATAAAGATATCTCAAGCGGTAGTTCCCGAACTTTTACATGAGAACTCTACAGTATGTATGGTAAAATACTTTTGTTTCTTTGGTGATGTCAAGAAAAACCCTTCCTTGGTAGCTATAAACGCCGCTTTCTGTTTTCCCCACCAAAAAATATTTTTCAAGTGGAATCACTCATTTAATAATATTTCCTCTAACGCATGCCAGTGTTTTTGTTTTAATGCTAATCCACCGTCTGCTAAGTGTTATAAATAAATTAGAATGTGTCAACCGCAGAGCTTTTGGACTCTGATTTCAAGTTAACTTCAAGTGTTCGCTTCGATTTCCTTTCGAACGATATGTGAGGCGATCTTGTGCGCTATTGCAGCGAATCGCCGATGAAAATTGTAAGCGGTTTCGTCTCCCCCGCCTCAAAGGTGCAACCTACCCCGTTGCCACGGAATCTCCTGCGGATTTAATTGCCAATATTTAACAAGCGAGCCGTTTCTGAACCTGTTTTCTTTGGCTGTTGCTAAATGACTGGCTTTCAAATCACAAAATGACCAGCAGTCCAATAGCTTTGGTCCAATTTAATAAGGGGAATCGGAGGAACCGATCTTATGCGGATTAAAAAGCTAGGCCTGAACTTTATAGGTCTCAAGTTACGCTGGGCTCAGAGATGGTTTGTGACACTTTGGTCGCTTTTAGGTCGAAAATATTCATCCATCGATATGAACCTGGACGTGACTTATTTTAAGTTATTTCCCTATTCCTATATATGCAGACGTTCTATATATGCAGACGTTCTAATTATTGCTGGCCACGCAATAAGGACTATTCAGCGTAAAGGCTATTGCAATTAATTAACAGGAATATTGACGCGGTTTTGTAGAAAGCCCATGCATTGTGACTGATATATGCAAAAGTTTTGTTTGTGCTGCCGAATTCGACACCCGATAAATTCGTTGCAAGCAGCATCGGCCGTTTTAGGTTTCTAGGCACTGTTATCTTACAATTAGATAAAAATAGGAGCGAAACAATTTTATCGGGTCGATGGTCCATTTCAGAAATAGAGTCAAAATGCCATAAACGCAAGTCAAAAACAGCGCTGTGTGATATGAAAGACATGCTTGAGTGGCTAAACTTTCGCTCTTGAATGGTCCTCAGTAGGACTGTGCAATTATTTATAAATTTGCTTACATCCATTAAAAAAAAAAAAAAAAAAAAGGAAAAATGATTGCCGGGTTCTAATACAAATTAAATTGATTTAATTAAAACCCTTATAAACTGCTTACAGTATGATTTAAACATCTACCAGCAACTAGGCGTACGCTACTGATGATATGCATGCAGTCAGCATTATAACAACACTATGACATTTCGCTGTTAACGAAAACTCGATTTGGCCTCAAGTTTTTACTCTGTTGGATCAAGAACTAAAAATTATTTCATCATACCCTGCCGGATAAATGCAGATAAGCAGTTCGAAACGTTGTAGTCTGTTTTCAGGTTCATATACAACAAAGTTGGGTAACGAGGGAGCCATTTCATGTGCCGCTAGTGGTCTCAGAGTACCCAGGGTATCCAATTCATGGAAATCGATGATCGGAAAACCAATCGAACAATCGATATCAATCGATAAAATTAGTTAATTGGGATCGATTGGTATCGGTCAATCGATGATCAATCGACAACCACACAAAAACCGTTCCTTGATTGCCATCGATTGGCACGGCAACCTCGAACAGACGTCATGCACACTACCTGTTCGATCAAGTTCAAAAGTAGGAAAAGCTAAGTGTTCTTGTCATTGCATCATTGCGCAATCAAGAGCCTTATTGTCACACCACTTTGTCACGCGAAGTCACACAAGCCCGAAACTCCCAGTCAAGCAGTACAGCGGAACTCCAAGTGAAATTCAAACCTGGTGTGTAAGCTGACCATAAACTGAGCACTTTCAAGATGGCGGCCGATGTTCACTTGGGTGATCTGAAAGGTTTGTAAACCCTTCAGTTCGACAATATTTCAAGATGTCACGGGACCAGGTCACGAAAAGACGCGTTTAATCAACCTTGTTGGGAACCATGAAAACAACTTGTAAAGCACTATATATGTGATGAATTAAGCTTTCGAATGTGAACTTTGCAAAGATATTTGTGACACTCACCAGCGCTTCTGAGAGGAAACAAGTTGAGAATTTGTAACTCACACGTCGGCTTTGATGGGAATTAAGCGAATGGCGAACTTGGCGGAATTTACTGTAAATAAAACAGTTCTTCAGGAACCGTGGAAACTTTCAAAGCAACAATAACTGTCTTTATGATAAGATCTGAGGAATCTGGAAATGATTCATTGTCCTGACTTGAGAAGAACGGATAAATCAAGGTAGGGAAAATTCCATTTATTTATTTGTTTTTGATCTACGCGGCGGTCATAATGTATGAAATTGTTCGCCATGAGCCAGAAAAAAAAAAAAGAAAGAAAGAAAGAAAGAAAGAAAGAATGCATATATGTGACAAGACTTCTAACGCACGTATTGTAATTCTTATTAAGCCTTGCCTAACCTTCGCCGTATTGATTTGCTTAAACTCCCAAATCAATTATATGACGTATTACTTTTTTTATTCTCCTTATGTCGTCTTTTCCAGCCTCATGTAGTACTATAAATTATGCAAATAGCTCTTACTCATCTCTAGCTCGAGCTCTTGAACTACACCAACAGTGGGTCCAGGCACTGTGCAATATTGAATAAGAGGCAGACAAAGAAAAAAACAAAACATCTCGTAAATCAGTTCATTTTGGGGGAGAGGGGGATTTCCAAAAATATCAACTGGCTTTCTGAAACTAGGAAATAGGCTATTTACGAGTTATACCTTGTGCCTCTGTTTTTAAACGAGTCCTCTTGCAAAACCTTTCATATGAGAATGAGTTTGATTTCCATGAAAATGAACTGTTGACAGAGCACATTTTCATTTGAATGGTTTTTTACGAAGACTCGTTTTGAGGCAGAGGTAACAAGCAACTCCCAAATGGCCTATTCTTTACCTTTGGCACCATGTTATCTATAGATGTGAGACTCTATCAACGACTATCTTATACGCGTGATACAGATGCATTTGTGTGTTACTACGTTTCCGTGTACATGTGACGAGTATACTTCCACTTTGCTTTCTTATCAAAACGTTTCATAAGTTGACTTTCCATGGTATCTCGATCAGGCTCAAACGAAACTTCGTTAAGTACAGTAATATATGAAATAAGCAGTTGTTCAAATACTTGATCCTCCTGAATGTCACTCAAGGCTACGTCAGCAAATAGTCCTGTAAGATCGCTCAGCTTGGGGTCAACAATGAGGCTTTTCTCCAATTCAGAATCTGCCCCAGGCCTGTTTCCGAGATTGTTATTGCAAATTTGATAATCAGCAAAGTCAAAGTTTTCCGAAGCATTCGCTCCCTCTTCGTTGTCTTGATCAAGTTCCTTTGTCGCTCTGTCCAACAACCTGTAGTAATAAGAAACTTCCTGCTCCGTTGATTCGCTGTTTTCCTCGTTCGCTTGAAACATGTCTTGTTCTTCAGCAGTAAGGCTGTCTAGCGCTTTGCCCAGCAAATCATAATAACGGGACACGTTGGAGTCTTCGGGTACCTCCGTTCCGCCAATGGTATTCTCGGTGGCAATGGAGGAGGAACAATAACCAGAGCTCGAATTTCTCCTGCATTTGGGGAGAGTTTGAGAACGAGGGCTATCAGGCGGTGAACTATTCTTAGAAGGTGGATGGTCGTCACTGACCCTTTCACAAGGTCCATTTTCTTCTTTCTGCGATACTATGGATGACCTCCTAGAAAATGTCTCTCTATCATGAGAGGAATCTGAACATACAACACTGCAATCCTCTTCTGGAGGGGCTAAACTTTCTCGTGACTCGTCATGACAGGGCGAGATTGCCTCTTTACAGGTTTCAATTTCAAAGCGATCACTTGGCAGTGACAGAAATGGCTCATCGCGACACGAGGAGGCTGTTTTGCTGCTCTCTGTTTCGACGTGTTCGTTGGCTAGTAACATAGATGAAGACCAAGCAGACAATTGCTCCTCCTCATGTTTACCATGTTGTGTTTCACTGGAATCACCAGCATTCTCAATCGATGAGAATGAAGCTTGGGCAACTTTTAGTGGGCAATTTTGTTCATTGAGTGTTTCCTGCGTCTGCTCCAACCAGCTGTCGCTTATGGACTTAAATGTGGTAGTTTCACTTACAGGCTGATTTATACTGCTCCTGCGTTCATGATCATTGGCTGAATTGGAATTAGAGCTGGAATTAAGGCTGTCTCCCGACGCAACATCGGTTTCTGCTAAGATATCGACCTTGTCAGTCCTCAATAAAAAGTATTTAAAACGTTTTATAATCATCTCTACTACTTCAGAGTCCTCTGATGCTAGATGTTCATCTTCTTGGACCTCGGCATAGGAGTCCATCAGTATTGTTAAAAACACGTTTAGTAGTATCATAACCATTATCATCATAAACGAGAAAAAGATGATTGGTCCTAGGATTGGACTGTTCTCTCTGATGATCTCAAAATCAAATGCTCCCATAACGGTGTTGAACAATGTTTCAACGGTGAAAAGAAAGGAGCGGTATTCGGGCAATATAGCCCCAAACATTGCGTAAAACAGGATACTGTAAGCAACGTAGAAAATGGAGAAGACAATCATGAAAGACATCAATGGTGATGCAGCCGTTGAAAGAGTCTTGGTGAATTGGTAGATCCTGTGGTTGAATCGAATCAGTTTTAGCAGCTTCAAATTAGCAAAGAAAACTAGAAAGGCTAACGAGTATCCAAAAACTTCGTCCCATGTAATTGTCCGTATGAAACTAACAAACTTTTCGGGATTAGACTTCATTTGTTCTATCGAACTTTGGGCGAAACTTGTTCTCTGAAACAAAGCACCAGTGCAAGTTAATATCAGTACGATCTGCGCCATTTCAAGCCAGTTCCACGGATCTCTGAAATAGTTCTTTCGCAGCTTGTACATTTTCTTGATTTCAGCGTACATAAACACAACTACAAAACAAGCAAGGAAAATTTCGCACACAAGCGTCACAATGTGAAAATCGTTTCCGATGGAATATAAGCGGGCAACTTTAACGTTACTGAAATAAATAACACCATTGGTTGGAATCCACTCAGTTAAGAAAGTCGCAACGCCAAACAGGTTGACTTGGGCACTGTAAATTGCGATTTCTACGAATATGGCACGAGTTCTTGAATCAATCCAAGAGTTTTCCTTTAAGGAAGTCAAGAATGCCTCTGTCAAGTTGGAAAATGACAAATCGAAGGAATAACCACCACCACCGTATGTGCCCATGATTCCTAAAAATGGTATGCCTCCAAGTTCACTCATAGTCTGATAAGCCCACGGCGAGGTTGTGGCGTTTGATGTGGTATTTGATGTGGTATTTGATGACGTATTTGAAGTTGTATTTACCACTGCCCACCCTGTACCGTAATTGTTTTTGTCCTCGTTAAATAATGAATAGAAGTCATTACACACAGAGATCCCTTCTCTTAATGGTCCAGGTACTTTGCAACTCCCTAAAGGTTCAAATAGTTAAGCACAACATTATCTTAAGTTGAATACTTTATCCTCGTAAATGGTGAATGTTAATAGTAAAGTCTTTTATTAAGACATGATGATAGATGTGAATGCAGCCATAACACTACTGGAAAAAATATTCAGGCTTTTCCAGTAGTGTTATGACTGCCTTCGCATCTATCATCATGTCTACATTTAATTGCTCCTGTTGGACATCTATTACTATGATCTTCTATTAAGGAAGGTGTTTTGGCCATAACGTTTTATTGCAGACTTGTAAATTCATAGTAGGTCGCTAATTATGAAAGGAAGGGTACACAAATTAGCAAGAAAGGTAGAAGAGCATAGAAGCTAATACACATTTACGACACACTTTCCGGTACTTTGTTATGAACCTCCATAGCCGGTCTTCATATTGGTTGAGGTTTGGGAATAGGAAAACAGTATGCTTCCTAACATAGGCACATCTAAGTTTAAAATGTACCTGGAGAAACTCTGAGTTGACGTATTCTTGCCCCACCAACAAGGCGTGAATTGCAGTCTATTGTGTATTGCTCCAAAGGGTGGCAACCTTTAGCCCAGTCACGACTTGAAGAGGATAAACTTGGTAAGATAGTGCCTTCTATCCAATTCCAGTAGTTATCAACTCCGTCCGTCTGGAAATGAATTGTAAAATGTTTTTATCATCTTCTCTGAACGTCTTCGAATATTTATATGAACCGCTTTTCTTTCCGTGAGTGAAATATGTCTGTACATACTTGCTTACTTAGCTTATTCCCTTCGTCCTGTGTGGAATGTGGAAGCTTGTGGAGAACTTGAATTGACTCGTTTTCAAGTGAAATTGGTAGAGAAGCGAGGTTAAGTAACAATATGCAGTTTGTCAAAGTTCTAGTAACACACTTTTTTATATGCAAGTTAACTTAAAACTATGCAACGCGTTCTGCTGGTGTACCGTTGAATATCCCTCAAGTCATTTGTATTTTCTCGGTATGCGCGCGAGACTTTAGTGTCTAATACGTACCATCAATGCATTGCAAAATGAGAAGGTTGGGTGTAAATACCGTCGGGTATATAACGGCTTTTCTGTATTCCGATTGGCTGCATTTTATATGCCATGGTATAAATCCTTAAGCAGAACAAAGGATTATCTAACTTAAGTGAGCCCTTATTCCGTTTTCCTCTATTTCATCTTGCTGGTATGGGAGAGAGTCTGTACACGAGGCAAATGGGTCATCGGGCTAGTACTTATCCCGGTCTCAGTAGCATGAAGTGAAGCGACTTGGAGCATTTCAACTTCCCCCCCCCCCCCACCCCTGGATGGGATGCTAGTTCATCGCAGCGTTACCCACCCCCCAGCCGGTACTCATTTATACACATGGGCGGAGAGAGGCACTGTGAGAGAAAGGTGTCTTGCCTAAGAACACAACACACTGTCCCAAGCGAAGGCTCGAAACTGGACCGCTCGGTCCGGAGGTAAGCCATGAGGTCGCCGCGCCGCGCCGCGCCTGCCTGCTTGCAGGTCTAGGCGGTAATCGTTTGCATGTCATGCTGGATGCAGTACAGTCCGCGATATTTCCAAACACGGTGAAGAGAAAGGGAGCCGGACGGCGCTCAGTGCAGTATTTTTGACGAGCTTCTTGGTGTTTGGAAATGTGGTAAAACAACGTTGTGATCGATCGACAGTGTGATATTACCCTCTACACGCAGACTAAAACAAAGATCACTTATCTTACCTCATATAGTTTCTGGCCGGTGTACACTCCTCCAAGATACGTATCTTCTATTAGTTTGGCAATAAAATAGGCTTGAGGATCTCGTTGACCAAAACTTACCAGGAACAAGGCGAGCAGGAAAAGTACGTATGTAATTATCTCTTTAATAATTTGAGACATTCGTATTTCTTGTTTTCTCTGTTTTCTGGCTTTACTAAGTTCAGTGGCATCTGGTGGTTCTAGATTTATAAAGGGATATTGTTCAAATCTCCGGTGCATAAACTTCTTATATTCAGGGAACCCCTGTTCGAAATTGCCAAAACCGTTTTCTTCCTCGACACCATCACTACCTTCATCATCATCGTCATCATTCATGTCGTTACTTTCCGAATTGATTGATTGTATTTGTTCCTGAGGTTTCTTTATCACAAGAGCAATAAACAAAGCCACGAACAACACCTTGATCGGTTGGCTAATAAAGATGTCTTGAATGAGAGATATCAACAGGGAGGCAAGCCACTGGGATGATTTCTCTCTGCCAAACTGAAAACCGTATAAAGTAACAAAGAAAGCTGAAACAAAGGAGACGGCAAAAACTCCAAGCCACGCAATATATACACACCAGTGAGGAAGATTACGTTTCCTTCTTTTACGTGGCTCAGGCATATGGCCACCTTTCTCGTTGAATTTTACCTCGACATTACAATCCTCTGAGGCTGAAAAATCGATCTCACTTCCCTGCCAATCGTTTTGGTTTAATTCTGTGAGGGAACTCTGACTGTTGCAGCTGCTCGTACTCCTATTTAACCACTGTGTAGTCTTTTCCTTCATGTCAACTGTTTCAACAGGGGGCAGCCCCACAGAGATAGATTCAAGGCCTCCACTGTGCAATTCTTCTTCTTGATCTTGGGTACGATACCACTGAATTATGTCTTCAAAATCCCCTTGGTAAACCCGTGCCCTCTTTTTCGTTTTTAAACTGTGTGTTTGCTTTACTTTTACTATCTTTTCCTTTGAAATTTTGGGTGCTACGTTTCGAAAAAGTACAACAATGGCAATATTTAGAGGAAAAATTATTACGCTGCTTATAATACCGATGTACCACTCTCGAGGAGAGAGGCTTATGGGCCCTAAATTCAAGGTGATCAAGGGATCTGACTCTCCATCAAGCTGATAGAACATAGCATTGGCCAACATGGTGCAGTAAAGAAGAGCCAAACAGCAAGAAAGTCGCTGGGCAGTAGTGAAGTTACTCTTGTTTGGTTTGGTAAACACAGAAACCCACAGATGACTATCTGTTATATTCTTCTGCGTGACATCGTTAAACAAATGGTTGAATGATCTGAGATAATCCTGCCTAGCGGAAGGCAAAGTCCGCAGCACCTCACCATCGTCGAACTCGACTGCAAGCCAACGGTTACACATGAAAACAAACACGCAGCCGGTTTTCAGGTCCCGTATTATGACTTCTTTTAAAAACCATGATGGGTTAGATCCTGAGTTGTTATGCCAGATCCTTAGGAGGGTGAGGTCGCCTAAATGTCGAGATGTAGTGAGAAGAAATGAGTCCATGCCAGACCTTTGAAAACGCACTTGGCTTGGATCTCTCAACGGGCGTGGACCACTCTCACCCTCCAGTCCGATTAGATCACAGCAGACATCAGCGGTGGTTCCGGCTCCTTTTCTCCTCCCCGTTAACACCAAAATTTCGTACTGGTAGCGATCTGATGGGTCATTTCCTTCCAGGAGAATAGTTTCCGCCTAAGAAGAGAAAGCTCATTATAAATGGTACAAATGCATTTTTTCTATTCTTTACCGCCAGCCCCGTTCCCCAGATCAAATCGCCTGTCCGTTTATATTTTTTCAGTGGCATCAGTTTGTTGATCAGTCAGTCTAGCCTGTTCCAGGCTCTCAGTCAGTGGGGACTATCGCAAAACAGGGCGGGCGACGAGCGGGATAGTCCCCACTGACTGAGAGCCTGGAACAGCCTAAGTCTGTTAAGTGGACATAGCGATCAAGAAAAAGAAAAAGACCAAGTTATAGTAAACCTCAAACTGAGTAGTAGAAGAAGAAGAACAGGAGGAAGCGACACTGAAGAGATGCAGAAGGAAAAGTAGAAAAAAAAGTGAAGGACATAATAGAGGGGGAAAGGAAATTCAAGGATGATGAAGGGCAGGAGGAGGAGATGGCAGAGGGAGTTAAGAGGAGGAAAGGGGAATGAGACAATGTGTACCTTCTTTGCATTGTAGATATCGCGTCTTCTAGCCCAGATAAGAAGCAGAATGTAGACTCCCAAAATAGATAGCACTAAAGTGAAGACCAAGGGATTCTCAGACAGTTCCACGAATCCTCTCAAAGCCTTACGGAAATCAATTACATTTGGCTCGACAAGCATTTGTGCTGCAAAGGATGTGAGGTGATTACAAAGACACTGAACCTCCATAGTGGTTGTTTCTGTGCCAACCTGTTAAGTAACGTTAGTGGATCAGCAAAGTTAACAGTTATTTAATGCGTCGAGGGGAAAAGCGACGGGGGGAGCAACTGGATGAACACCATATCCTTGTTTGTTTTACTCTTTTTTAACCCCAACGGCCTTACACCATGTACATGCGAACATACAGTAGGTAAGGAATTACTCTACAGGACCAGCTGGTTTCACGTTGCTTATGTAGTTATGGATGTAACGCCCTGGAATTTCGATATCACCACGGCTTAATCGATTCTCACAAAATTATTACGCACGGAAACGTAAAACATTTACCAGGACGAATAAGTTTGTCTAAATTAGTAAATATGGGAAAATCTGAATATCAGGCGACGTTTAAAAAAGATTCGGAGACACCATTTGCAACATAAACATTTTCGGAGGAAGGATTAAACTAAATCACTTCTGTACCCAATCCAGGTCAATCAACAACGGTTCTAAAATAATTAAGTGAATTTTTTGCAAGTAATATAACGGAACATTCTTACCCGACACCCATCCAGACTCCATCCTTCTAGTTCCTCGAGCCAGTAAAGACATTTCATCTTAGATACTTTCAGACTATACGGAGCACTAGCATTTGTTGATGTCACGGATCCTGCCGAAGAACTCGGGATGTTAGACGTAGCTTTCACTTCAATGTAGTAAGTTCCTTCGTTCAGTAAACGAGATTCCAACAGAAGGACTTTCCTCTCTTTTCCATCCAGCCGCCAAAATGCCAAGTTATCTGCCACGGATGGTCTCTTTCCATATCCTACCATTATGGTCCATTGAAAAGCAGTTTCATTCCGGGAGACAAACTCAATAGCTACTGCTACGTCGGCAAAACTTATCTTAAAAGTATGATACTGAGTTGATGTCTCGTGCAAGTGTAGAACAAAGGCCTCTTTGTCTGCATCAAATGGACGCTCTTTATGATGAATTCTGATGTCTATCTCATTTGTTAGACCGCTGATTGAAAACTTGCTTCCGCTCGATCTCTTTACTTCTAAGGCGACCACTGACGAGGTTATATTATCATCACCGCAGTTTCTGTATGGATTCTCCTTGAAGGCCAGCATCTACGATTAAATGACGACAAATTTAATCAAGCTTTATATCCTTAATTATACAAGGGACTTCATACAGCCAAAACGTCGACGTTGATGTAAGTGAGTGAATCCCTCCCTGATCATAAGGTCCAGAAGAAGGAGAACCTGCCAATACCTGATTCAAGCTTGTATGCAATTAATTATCAGTCAAGGAATAATAAACAATTATTGGATGAAGTTTTTGTTATATCCAGAATAATCAAGTAGGGTTTATTAGCCGAAGCCGGAGGCTGAGGCTGATAACTCTTACCGAGACCTTGATTATTTTGGATAACACAAAAACCCAGTCTAATAATTGTTTTATTATACGTTGAAAGAAAAAAATGGAAGTTATGTTTTTGCTTCTTCACTGACGGCAAGCAGCACAAAGCGCGAGAACTTGACATGATTATCCTTAGAGATCATGCACCGCGGTCATACATGACATGACTACCTTGACATAGTTATTGTATAATTTGCAGTTAGATGACGTCAAAAACGCTGATTTCGAAAATCCACTGTACGCTTTCGGCCAATCAGAAAAAAGATGGTGGGTTCAATGCTTAATAATTGTGATAATGATCACCTTCTTAATCTGTTCGTGAGAAATCGATCACTTTTAGAGCCGTTTTAAATTTGATAATGTCTAACTGTTAGCTCTTCAATTAGCTTATGGAGAGTTAGGGCTACCTGAAGATTTACTGCATCATCAACCGTTAGGTTGCTAGCAGGAAAGATTTCATCTTTGGGAAGTTTGAACATTCCAAGGTCATGCTCGATGGTGGAGTCGTTCATAGACTGGGCTAAGGTTTTCCTAAGTCTCGCTGCTATATTTGTAGTGTTAATCACTGTATCCACGTCGCCCGGTGTCTTAGCTCTCAGAACGGCTAAACATATTTTGTTTAATGCCTGTAGGATCGTGCTAGAAACATTTCTGCTTCTCTCCTGTATAGAAAGTTAAATACAAATATGGTTAGGAGTAGAAGAAAGAAATATATATGCAAGAATGTCCATCAGCCAAAGCTTTTAGGATTTTACTTCAACATATAGCTTCATAGACATAGAAATGACCCCTACAAATACACAACAGACAGACTGACAGACAAACAGACAGAGAGACAGACGTGACGCGTACGACAGAACGACTAAACGGCAGAACGACAGACAGGCAGACAGAAAAATAGAAGGAAAGGCAGGCAGACAAGCAAACGGGCAGGCAGGCAGGCAGGTAGGCAGAGAGACAGGCCAACAGACGGACCGACAGATAGAGAGATTTAGAAAATCAATAACATCCAGACAGTGTTAACCCATCCCTATTCCTCCCGCAGTACATATTTCAATCTAACAATTGAATTTTTATATGTTGACTTAACATATTTACCTTGATCTTGTCAGTACAGCTATGCACTGAACCATTGCGGTCGATTGAAAGACCATTAGCGACGCTGTCTTGTATGTTCGCAACGCTCTTAAAAATTGTCTCCGCCATCTTTTCCAAGAACGATACGGGTAAATCCGTTTTCTTCACAGTGGTTTCCACAATGTTGTTTAGTAATGCAGCACTTTCGTCCTTGAACCAAAAATATAAATATATATCAGTGGGAGATGAAATCGTAGGAGGTAATTGTCCCTCCGGCGTAAAAGCAATGCTCAATAAAACTAGACAAAAGTGTGCCATTAACGTCTATATTTGGATGTAAACCTACATGTTGTAATGGAGTTACTGCGGCCATGACAAATAGCAAAGGGAAATAGGTAATGGTCTCAGCTTCACAGTATAAGTCTCCATGCAAAATTTTTGAAAAAGGAAAAAGAACAATCCAGGGTGGTATCCAATCCATGCCTTACGGCCCTTGCATTCCTCTACCGAGAAACAGCGTAGTAGGGTAGTTAGGGCGGTGGACTTGAATTCAGAGATCTTGGGTTTCAGTCTCTTTCTTAATTATCAGTAGCTGGTGTTGTTTAATTCTGGGTAATCCCGTGTTCAACTCCTCGGCTACGGCTTGTAAGAAAGGCAACTCAGGTCTACCTACTGTGTGTCTCTGTAGTGATAACCGCCTCATTTATATGCGTATATTTTTTAGTTTAATTAGTTTCAAGTACTTCGATCATTAGCACACTTCATCAGTCACATACTAACATAGTTGGAAGTAGGCTGGTGTCTGTTTCGAGAAGTGCAATAATTCAATAGGAGCTAATAGGAAAAAGTAAATAAAGACTCTGACACTAAACACATTAAAAGATAAGTTTTACCCGTGCATTTAAAGTGAGAACATCCTTATTTGCGGTGGCCGTGTCAAGAGTGTCACTGATGACCAGAAAGTCATCAACAGTTGTCTCATCACTATTTGCTACAATTTTTGCGACCTGGGATAGTTTGGATATGCTCTTTTCAATTATCTGAAAAGGAAAAACCCACATCAGATAAAGACTAAGGCATAATAGCCACTTTAGTATTTTCATAGTAAATGGTTTGAACCCAGGAGTATCAGTAGGTCGTATGGGTGAGGCTAGTTCTGTTAACGAACTGTTGTTGGTGACTGACGTCTCGACAACCTGAGCGGGAGTCATCTTCAGAGTCAAGTGAATAGTGTTTGTCAGTCTGGTCCACTGAACGTGATTGGTCAGTTTAGCCATGATGATGTTGGCTCAAAGACTCGTGTAAAGTTTATCATCAGTCATTGGCGGGTTTCGATCCGTCTATTGTTAGTCAAACTGGTCGGTTTTTGGTCCGTGTATTGTTAGTCAGATTAAGTCGGTCTGTTAGAGGTTCGTTTGTCGGTTTCGTTTCCGTCATGGATAAGTCGTTTGCAAGGCGCCGGTAGTTGTTGACATCTGTTAAGAGGCGTTTATTCTAGGTTAGTGTACCAGCTTTCCGGAGTCAGTCGTTGAAAATAGTTTGTACTGTAGGTTAAGCACTGAGCAGAGTCCCAGTCAATGTTGTGGTTTGTCAGTTGATGATGTACAGCAACGTGATTTTTGGCATCACCATTTCTCGTGGCTCGTTTGTGTTCAGTCAGTCTCGTGTTAAGGTTTCTGCCAGTCTCACCCATGGGGATGCCAACAATCACATTGCTGTGCATCATCAACTGACAAACCACAACATTGACTGGGACTCTGTTCAGTGCTTAACCGTTTGACTAACGGAAAGAAATCTGACGGGAAATTGGACGAAACAATGTGATCATCGACAAAGTGGGCTAAATCAGATGAAATTCCGTAAGAGTGTGACGAATTTTTTTCGTTTGGTGTTAAGTATCTTTTGAGAGCAATTCGCTCAGTTTTTGCGTTCTTCCCCGACAATCTTAGGGAAAACGATAGAGACAGCTCGCAGTCTGCATAATGGAATAAATTAGAAAAAAAACTTACTTTAGCGTGTTTAATTTGCTCCGCTGAGATCGCTACCCTGGTGGGTGTGGGTGTCACGTCTTGAGATGTCACGCCAGCTTCCGTTGCTTCACCTGGTGACTGTTGGGTGGCTATCTCATTGGTAGGCTGGATGTCTGTTATCGCTGTTGTCTGAAGAGTCTTTTCTTCGCTGGAGAGTGAAAGCAGTGCTAGGGTGTAAGCTAAATTCTGCGTCAGCTTTCTAGCTTCATCAGGGTTGCTGACAGGGGTATCTTTAGCATCTAAATCGCTGATCAAATCATCTACATTCACTTTCTCTCTCTCGCCTTGTTTCAGCTAGGTAGAAAAAGAAAAGTGCAAAAATATAACTATATAAAATGGTTAATAACAACATGGCCAGTGAAGAGGGTGGCGTTAGTAGAGGAGCTTGAATGGAATATCTGAATGGAAAACTACACGGAAAACCCATGTATGTGGAGATTTCTCTTAAGCAAAAAAAATCGTTAGGTAATGTCGGGCAGCTTTCTTTTTTTTTTTTTTAACGAAAGTTTTTAATTAGATGCACAACCCCGCATTATGGGTCGCTTTTCTTAAACTGACATGGCCTGCGGTTGGCGGATAGCTTTAAATTCGAAATCGTGGACAATGATGTCTCATCACATTGGAGTGAGTCGAGTCACTCGGGAGACTCTGAAGATCCTTTTGGCAAATGGAGATAGCAACCACAGCATTATGTGATATTTGAGGAAAACGAGAAAATTTAACTCGTTTCGGTAAGTTAGAAGTTAGTTAGTTTTGTTAGGATATTTAGAAAAATCGTTTTGGTTGTGAAACAGGGCAGCTTATTATAGTTAATATAAACAACAACATTGTAGCAGCTTTAAGAATTCGGAGCAGTTTCTGAGCAACTTTAAGACTTTTTGCGCAACATTTTAGCAACTTTCTAAGATATTTTAAAGCATCTTAGGGAGAGCCAAACTTCGTTTTTGCCCTTCATAATCACATTTCCTTATTTCTACCAGCTTCCATAAACTGACGCTTTCCAGGTATGAACATTCAAACCTAGATCCAAATCTGATTGTTGTTGTTATGTCCCGCAGACAAAAAAAAAGGGTGTCGTGAAGCTGATTTTACATCAAAATAAGTCATTACTCAAGACATTCATGAGTGTAAATCATTAGACATTTATGGTACAAAACTAGTTTTTTACCTCTGCAAATTTATCTCTCTTACCTCTGCATAGATGACCATTTCTATCTTCCAACCAAGCGAGTCTTCAACTGATATTGTGATAGGTATTTGTATGGAGGACATGCCCTCGTCGGGTAGCTTGAGAATCTTAAACTCGCTTGATGAACTTGGGTTTTCGCTTGACTTTGGAACTGGAGTTGCATCACCGCCATAACTATAACTGAATCCGTACCTAAGAGGCGTGTCAGGATCTACCCAGCCAATGCAGGTGACCTGAAAGTCGGTTTTGTAGCCTTCCCCCGTCTTTGGATGACATGTACAATTTCCAGCCATTGGAGGTTCATTTACTCTTATAGTCTCGTTGATATAGCCAGACTCTCCGCCTTCCCTCCAGACTTCCAACTGAACGAGGCCCTCACCTCCAGGTCTCAAAATATCTTGAAAAATGTAGGCCTTTACAGTGAAGTAATCATTTGACGTTTCTATATTTAGCTGACTCGGAATGTCTACGGGAGACCAATGATCTCCGTCTTTCATGAACATGCTCCAATCATAGAAAATCGTAGATATACCACATTCGTTCACGCAAACAGCTTCTAGTCTGAGGTCTATTGACGGCGACAGCTTAACAGAGCAATCCCGCTCGGGGCAACTGTTAACGAAGGAAAGGGGTTAGATACGTAAATACGTATTGATGAGAACAACAATAGATTATATTACATTAACGCTCTCCTGCAACAAACGACTGGTCCATGTTTAATTCTGGCCAGTGTTCCATGATGTGTTTTTTGGTACGCTTTGTCTCTCACTGCATCCGGAGAGTCTACACAAGTGCACAGAACAGAAATGGTAACCTGGTATTGGAACTATCTGAAAAAATATGTTGGCACGAAACGGGAGAGAAGTCTGCTAAGCGCGTCCTCTGGAAGAAATGGTACTCTATTTTATGCCACAAATATCAGTGTAAAGCACTGTTACTAAGGACTTTATTCCCAAGGATGAAAATATTAATCGCAAAGCGACCTCCGTAATCACGGCTCGAAATCCTCCGTTTAACACAGGGTCCTACTGACGGTTACATTTCGCTAACTCTGTTCAACAGCATAACGTAACGCGATTACACATCATAACGAGCTTACTGTATTTTATTACTTTGCTCAGTTTAGGCGAAGTCTTCTCTTCACAGCATAAATTGCAAGTAGATGAAAATGTAGTTTTTATTTCAATAATTGTGTATCTGCAGCTATTCACTAACGTGCCTACCTTATTTTCATTTCCGGTGGTGGTGGCGGCGGTGGCGGCGGCGGTGGTGGTGGTGGCAAAACAAATACTTCCACCTCATCTGTCAGAGGATCGCGGCCTTCTTTTGTAACTTTCACCTTAAATATGTAGGTTTCGTTTCCAACATATTTATCAAGACTCGTGCTGAAAATCGAGGAGTCAAGAATTTTTATGAAGTCGTCAAAGCTCAGCTGATCATCGTAGCAGTGAGTAAAATACAGGGTCCTGCAGTACCATTTGAATTCCATGTCTTTTTGATCTTCACCTTCTTCTAGATCAGGGTCATGAAACGACGCGTCTATCGTGAGGGTTTCTTCCTTACTTACGTTCTGTTTTTCTATTTCTATGCCTCCGGTAAGGGGGGAGCGGATTATTTCAACATTAATAGTGGCGTTCCTAATCACTTCTCCATAGAGACTTTTTAACTCCTTGCTTGCCAATTCCACAATGAAGGCAAAAATGTATTCTCCGTATAACAAAGAGCGAGCCTCAGTTGTAATTTGTAAAGATCCAGTTTCTTCTCTCACAATTCCTACCTCTCCATTGACGTTAGATTCATCCCCTGCAAGACTTAATCTCTTCACAATCCACTTTAACTTTACATCCTTAGAAGTTGCAAGGGGGCACTTGTTGATATAATTCCCTTTAAACTGAAACTGAGGTTCAGATCGTTTGTACTTTAAAGTCTGTGAGCTATCTTCTATTTGTTTCAAATCTCCATTCACTGATTCCCATAGTGAAACACTGTCAATTCTGCAATCAGGCTTAGTGACTTCAACGACCACGCAAACTTTGGCCTCTGATACATTGTTGAATACATTAAGGCAAGCTGAATAAGTACCCTCGGAAAGATATGTGTGATTAAATGAAAATGTATAATTACTTGTATTAATTGTTGAACAATTAAATCTTGGTTTTGAGGAGTCATTCAACGTCGCTTTAAAACACGTACCGTCATCGAATTTTGGTGCAGCGATATGAAATCGAGTAGCACTTCTTAGCCAAGTGAAACCACTTGATGAGAACGTTACACCGCCTATTGTCTCTTGGACAATAAATTCAACTGATGCCGACATATTTTGGACGACTTTATCCACAAGAACAATTGCAGAAAATACTCCTGCTTTTTCTAAAATCACATTAGTAAAAGGTTCCTTGGTGACCGCAAGATCTCCTAATTCTGTCATTCCCCAGTAGTAAGCCAGGTCAAAATCTTGAGAAGTTGTCATAAATGTTACATTATCGCCTAGAGTGAAGTATTTCCCGTATGGAATCCCTGTAATAATGGCTGAATAGTTGCAATCGAGGCACACTTTCATAGATGGCTTGATTAATTCTAGAACTGTGACAGTTGTGTTGAGCGCAATTCTGCTGACCTCATTTGAGCAGTTAATATAGGTTGAGAATTTCCCTGGAGATAAATAGTGATGTAACATGACAGCTTTTCCATACGTTAATATCAATGGCCAGCTACCATGTGCTGATGAGTTATCGCCAAAATCCCACGAACAAGATGCATCAGTGGGTAAGGAATGGCTCAAAACTGAGGTTTCCAGACCAAAAGCCACAAATTCGGATACTTTAACTACCGTCGCGTTAGCAGTCAGGGTTATATTAAGCAGAGGATTCTGTACAACCACGGTCGGAGAACAGGTTGTACTGAGCTCACCCAGAAGATTAGATGCGTTTACCCCAACCACAAACGAACCATTTGACATATACAAATGTTCCAGGATAAAGGATATCCAGTGAAGAACACTCTCTCGCAAACGAACGGTTTGAATTTGACTATTTTCAAACTCCGCCACGACTGTGACATGCGAACCCGATTTAATAGAAATATTGAAGAAAGCGTTCTCCGACGCAGTGATGTACCATTGCACTGAATCACAAGTTAAATTGACAATGGGTATCTGTACCCAGGCAACGCTTTGGGCGACTTCGGAACCATGCCGATTTTCGCAAAGAACACTGATGTTATATGCCCCTTCCTCGTCGTATTCGTGAAGCACAGGCAAGTCGACCTCTGACACATCTGTCTGTAAGGTGGTGCCATCTCCAAGAGTCCAATCGCAGACGAAAGCTGTTCCCATGTTCATTAAGAGTGTAAAAACAGATTGTGTCCCCTTGCTTGCGACATCGACCTTTACCTGAAGATTTTTGATCAGCTCGTCCTCCTGCACCACAATCCTTGCAAAATGCGTCTTGTACATATTACTGACACGGTTAGTACAACTGACATTGACAGTATAGTCTCCCGGTGTCCCGTACGCATACATTTGAGTAAACTCGTCGATGCCGCCGTGTAAAACTTTTTCACCGAAATCATAGTCGCAGGACACGTGTGTGCCATTGGCAATACTTGCGTCGACTGTGATGCTTTCATTCACTGCAATGTACATATCTTGAGAACCATTTTTAATTCGGGGTGGCGGGATTCTAAACGTCAAATTGGCAATCGGATCTTGTACATATACAGTGCATGTTGTAATCTTATTTTCAGCTTCGACATCGTTTATAGCATTTATGGAGACATAGTAGATGCCCACACTCTCGTAGTGATGACGTAATGAATTTTGAGCAAAGCCGTCGGTAAATGTCTCGTTAATCTGCTCAGGGCTTCCATCGCCTGTAGATATTGTAAATGAGACGTTTGTTCCTGCAAGTTAGGTAACAAAAAGAAAGTCTGCATACGAGCCAAGTGATAAAAGTGCTTATAACTTAACATTCTCGTCGTGAGATTCGGTGCACTGGAACGACAAAATGGTCAGGATAATCACAGAATTCGCGAAATGACGTTCATTCAAAGTTATAGGCCCATAAATCAATTCAGTGTGAAAGTTCTTCAACATGTTTACAATTAGAATTTTCTTAACAAATACAGTTAAAACAAATGTACCGATCTTTATCACACGAAATTTCTAAACAACTGCTTGAAGTTTCAGTATCCCATTCAGAGCAAATTTGATTTCACTGCGCTGAAACACCCAGACCCATACAGAATCGTAACTTGTGCGAGTACTACATGTACATGCAAAAAAAAGTGAACTACCTTGAGAAATTATCCATTCAATCACTATCTCCTCCATTGGGACTACAGCACCGGTGTTTCTGACGCACTCAAGGCCTTTAATTTCGTCCTGCGCTACAATAATACCACTACTTCGAACAGTGTTATTTCTGTTGGAGGCTGTTACTTGCACATTATAAACACCGGGATCACTATAAACCTGAAACAAAGTCTTGGTAGTTTTAATGAACTCCTCGTCGTCAAGTTTCCATTGATACACAATATTAGTTCCTTCGTGTGGGTCAATGCTGATGAGAACGAATTCTCCAGTCTTGACGGCATGATTCGGAAGGCGTAGACTGAATTGCGAGATTGGAATATCTGCAAAAGAAAATAACAAATAATCTTAATTTGCATCGCTTTTTGCCGGCGTTAATTTTTGGAAGCTTTCATTGCAGTTAGGAATTTCAAAGAAACTTGCAACGCTTTTTACCGGCGCTTTCATTGCAGTTAGGAAATGTATACAAGTAAAAATATGAAAGACCATATATTTGAACTGCGGAGAAAGATATAAAGTTAGAAAAGGTCTTAAGAATGCCTGACTGTTAGGATCGAGAAACGCCGGTCAACGTCCCATTTGACAAATCGCTCATATTTTGCCCAAAGATACCCTTAGGTGACCTAATTCTAAAAATCATATTTAAAGGTTCCAGCGAATTTTTAGGTTTCAGAAATTCGCGAAAATTTGAAAGCGCGGTCAAAGTGCGGTTTTTCGTGTAATAAAATGACCGAAATAAGGTGCGATGACGAAGCGCTGCTTAAGCCTTAAAATAAACTCAATTGACTTCAAACTTCACACAAATGTGGAACAACCACTCTAATTTATTCCTCGCTTTAAACTAATCTCAGATATGTTA
Source organism: Orbicella faveolata (assembly GCF_042242905.1). Lineage (NCBI taxonomy): Eukaryota > Metazoa > Cnidaria > Anthozoa > Scleractinia > Merulinidae > Orbicella > Orbicella faveolata. The sequence goes on from NW_028301564.1 coordinate 20,418,664, forward strand.
ATATAATCGTTTTCCGAACCATTTAAAAACAGCTATGAAGCGTGTGAAAAATAACGGCAAATTATAGGTCATGTTTAACAGCATAAAAATGCATCTGGTACCTCACTTTCCGATTATTTTACTTAACAGCCTTAAAATACAATTATTAAAGATATACCATGCCAAGTTTCATGCTCAAACTCGCAGTATTTCCCTTTGAGAAAAACGAAAATCTATGTCAATGTGTTGGGCGCAAATAACACAATAATTATGCACGAACCAGAGACAAATCAATTTCAACGGCGAAAGTAAAAGGCTATCATTAATTAGAATCCCGTCAATTCACTGCTATCAGTAGAAACATAATGTCCACTGCATAAAACTGTTTTTAGACGTTTTCGAACCATTGCGCGTTAACTTTGTTTAATTTCCTGTCCGCCGTCATGTCTAGTTTGTCATCGCGTGTATTTCCTTAATGTAAACAACACGTGAATGTGTCATAACAAACGCAAGAGATTTCCTGGAACCTTAATGTTTCCGATTCGCCACAACACTTTAAGTTCGTTAAGACACAATAATGAGTCAACTTGGAATGCTGTTTAGCATCAAGGACGTTAAAGGACTGTAAATTAATCGAGTTGAAATATCTTGAAGCAAATCAAAATCGCGCCCTTATTCTAATTTGGTAAACAGCCGATCTCCGCTCAAGTTCAAGAAGTTGAGAGGTTAATCCGCTACAATGTATTACCGCTACAACAACAAAATCAAACCGAGATCATCAAAAGTGTAAGTCTAAAAGTGTAAGTTTAAAAGTGTAGTGGCAAGTTCCAAATAAATTTCGCCTATATAAATTGGAAACAAGAAGTGAAACGGTCTGACCCGAAACAAATAAACAAAATATTAATACGACTAATTTAACCCGATAATGTTGCAGAAAACATACCTAAAAGCCGTCGATTCCCCTCAATACCACTCCGCATTGCCTTAAAGAGCCCAAGCTTTCCGCTGTAAGAATCAGAGGCCTCATGAATCTGTATTTATTATATCGGCAACCATGCTGCGTGGTTGATATTCGAGACTCAGTAAAAGTTGTCACACAACCGTACGAGCAGCCCAGTCACGCTTTCACTTCTCTTGCGCAAATTTCCAACATTTCGCAATTTACATAAACCGAATACAAGTTTAAAGTAGTGACAGTAGATTGAAATGTGCTTTTTAAAGCTGTCCTATCGAGGAACAATTATTTCTTGTTTTTGAATGGCTCTTAGTTGTAGCTACAGTCGGGGAGGGGGGGGGGGGGGGGGAGGGTATTCCCGGAAATTTCGGATATCTGTATGCCGTGGAAGATTAAGTGTTCTCCAGCTTTTAACGCCAACACTGAAACACTAGATGATTCTCGAAGTGTCACAGGGATCACTAAGCTAAATAATTTTGAGTGTAGCTCCGCTGAGTCAATTACCTGTTGGCGCGCCTATTGCATTGACCGTGGACAGGTGGAAAAACAGTTAAACCGGAAAAAGCCTGTTGCACATTGTAATTTAGCGTTGTCCAACACGCAGTCGGTCTGGTTGTAATGTTAATCGTATGTGAGAGAATCTCAAGTTTTCTTTCGACACATGCTGGGGTGACATACTACTAGATGGGCGTGGCCGAGAGCCACGAGTCAAGTCAGTCAACTCGCCGTGCTTAACCGAGAAGAGTGACTGCGACCTTAACATCACTGCATTATCAACGGGTGCGACCGAGGAAGCGTCTGTTGAGGTTTCCATGGATAGTAACCATGCACGGTAGGGGTGTATTAATGTCTTCAAGACCGCTGCATTCGTGTCTTTTATAGGCTGTCTACTTTAGAGAGGCACTTGTCGCTGGAGAAATGTACTCAGTCCCTGAAGAGCTATTCCCTTCTGGACTTAGCCAAAATGTACTACAAACCCTGCTTGGAGCAGGCGTTGGCGCTTAACTCAAAGCCACAATAGGTCACCAGGAAGCCCTTACTGCTTTAAAAAAGGTTTGGGCGTCTCAGGGCAGTCAGTGACAAGCAGCAATCGTATCTTATGGCAAAATTCCGCATTGGTCAAACGACAGGCCGAAAGCTTGACGGCGAAATGGTGGCGCGGAAATGCGCAGTGCCCGGGATCCTTATAATATTCGTCTTTTTCAGGTGCTAGTTTTTCTCTCACCTAAGTGCCGCAATGCGCCAAAGTGATCCTGATGAGATGCATGTTCAGGCATCTGAAGAGGAGAGAAATTTTAGTCTAGCAAAGGAAGTTGTAGAAATACTCCAGCTCCAGCATCCTTTGGTACACGACCAGCAAGACTCCTGTACCTTGGCGATGGAGGGTGACCTAAAGAACCTGAAACTGTCTATGCTACCGTACGGGTGCGAAGACATGGGATTAGATACACCTCTCCCACTCGTGCGCGGAAAAGCTCCATACTCGGCGCTTATGAAGTATTTTACTAACAACTGCACTTGGCGGAAGTATTCTTAGGAACTGTCGGTGTTTGGCTTCTTCGGTATTTAGCAAACACCTCTTGCAGGGAGGGGGGAGGGGGAGGATCGTTAAATTTTTGTACAGAAGGGGAGGGAGTGGAGGAGGAAGACACTTTAGAGGAAAAACTAACGGCCGAATCGTCTCAACCTCGTTCCCAGGGTCTCTCATCTCACCGCCCCCTGGAGCGAGCTCAGCATCAGTTCATTAGAATAACACAGAGGCCTATTAGGGTAAAGCGTAGGGACAATCTGCAGTCCTTCCACTAGTGGCTCACTATCACTCTTCTCGGTTAAGCATGGCGAGTTGACTGACTTGACTCGTGGCTCTCGGCCACGCCCATCTAGTAGTATGTCACCCCAGCATGTGTCGAAAGAAAACTTGAGATTCTCTCACATATGATTAACATTACAACCAGACCGACTGCGTGTTGGACAACGCTAAATTACAATGTGCAACAGGCTTTTTCCGGTTTAACTGTTTTTCCACCTGTCCACGGTCAATGCAATAGGCGCGCCAACAGGTAATTGACTCAGCGGAGCTACACTCAAAATTATTTAGCTTAGTGATCCCTGTGACACTTCGAGAATCATCTAGTGTTTCAGTGTTGGCGTTAAAAGCTGGAGAACACTTAATCTTCCACGGCATACAGATATCCGAAATTTCCGGGAATACCCTCTCCCCCCCCCCCCCCCCCCCCCTCCCCGACTGTAGCTACAACTAAGAGCCATTCAAAAACAAGAAATAATTGTTCCTCGATAGGACAGCTTTAAAAAGCACATTTCAATCTACTGTCACTACTTTAAACTTGTATTCGGTTTATGTAAATTGCGAAATGTTGGAAATTTGCGCAAGAGAAGTGAAAGCGTGACTGGGCTGCTCGTACGGTTGTGTGACAACTTTTACTGAGTCTCGAATATCAACCACGCAGCATGGTTGCCGATATAATAAATACAGATTCATGAGGCCTCTGATTCTTACAGCGGAAAGCTTGGGCTCTTTAAGGCAATGCGGAGTGGTATTGAGGGGAATCGACGGCTTTTAGGTATGTTTTCTGCAACATTATCGGGTTAAATTAGTCGTATTAATATTTTGTTTATTTGTTTCGGGTCAGACCGTTTCACTTCTTGTTTCCGATTTATATAGGCGAAATTTATTTGGAACTTGCCACTACACTTTTAAACTTACACTTTTAGACTTACACTTTTGATGATCTCGGTTTGATTTTGTTGTTGTAGCGGTAATACATTGTAGCGGATTAACCTCTCAACTTCTTGAACTTGAGCGGAGATCGGCTGTTTACCAAATTAGAATAAGGGCGCGATTTTGATTTGCTTCAAGATATTTCAACTCGATTAATTTACAGTCCTTTAACGTCCTTGATGCTAAACAGCATTCCAAGTTGACCCATTATTGTGTCTTAACGAACTTAAAGTGTTGTGGCGAATCGGAAACATTAAGGTTCCAGGAAATCTCTTGCGTTTGTTATGACAACCATTCACGTGTTGTTTACATTAAGGAAATACACGCGATGACAAACATGACGGCGGACAGGAAATTAAACAAAGTTAACGCGCAATGGTTCGAAAACGTCTAAAAACAGTTTTTATGTAGTGGACATTATGTTTCTACTGATAGCAGTGAATTGACGGGATTCTAATTAATGATAGCCTTTTACTTTCGCCATTGAAATTGATTTGTCTCTGGTTCGTGCATAATTATTGTGTTATTTGCGCCCAACACATTGACATAGATTTTCGTTTTTCTCAAAGGGAAATACTGCGAGTTCGAGCATGAAACTTGGCATGGTATATCTTTAATAAAATAATCGGAAAGTGAGGTACCAGATGCATTTTTATGCTGTTAAACATGACCTATAATTTGCCGTTATTTTTCACACGCTTCATAGCTGTTTTTAAAATGGTTCGGAAAACCACTATATTAACATATCTGAGATTAGTTTAAAGCGAGGAATAAATTAGAGTGGTTGTTCCACATTTGTGTGAAGTTTGAAGTCAATTGAGTTTATTTTAAGGCTTAAGCAGCGCTTCGTCATCGCACCTTATTTCGGTCATTTTGTTACACGAAAAACCGCACTTTGACCGCGCTTTCAAATTTTCGCGAATTTCTGAAACCTAAAAATTCGCTGGAACCTTTTAATATGATTTTTAGAATTAGGTCACCTAAGGGTATCTTTGGGCAAAATATGAGCGATTTGTCAAATGGGATGTTGACCGGCGTTTCTCGATCCTAACAGTCAGCCATTCTTAATAAATTATACTATTAAGTACTAAATTACCAACCATTAATAAAGAAGGTGGTCCAGGATGGCAGAAAGGTCTCCAGTCCCAGACCCTTCAAGTAATAGTTATAATTGAGAGTGGATGATGAAAATGAAAACGCCCATGGCTTTTTGATATGGATGGTTGTTATGATAAAACACGGAAACGGAGTTCTAGTAGATTAGGTCTCGGAAGGAAAGAAACACCCAGTTATCTGGCAAAATAAAAGTGCACCATCTCTAAACAAGACTCTCAAAAACTGGTGTGATATGAAAAATATCTCGATAACGTTCCAACTGCTAGCACCTCGGCAGGTTACCCAGTTAAATTGTTTAGCATCCTGCCAATTGTGTTTATAGTTTACCTCCTATTATCTCTTCCACTGATGTAGTAGGGGGCGGTGGCGTAGTCGATGGCGGCGACGTGGGTGCTTCCAATCCACAGGCCTGGTACATAGGGGGCCGAGAGTCGTAATCTGCGAAATAAAGCCAATCAAACCTTTTCAGCTCTAAATTGCCGGGGCTTTTCCCTAATTTAATAAATAGACTCCGTTTACCCACGTTTGATATACCATTTGAAAGCTCTTGATCTGCGTGTTGCAAAAATCGCATCAACAACCGCTTAACAGAATAATAGATTCAGTTCCATGTTACCGTGCGTCTCTTTTGTGCTAGACCAAAGATGAAGTCAAAATGTGGTAAGAACAAAAACGTGGTACATTAGCCGTTAGGCGAGTCTTTCACTAGCTGTTCTTGCCCCATTTTGAAGTCTTCTTTGTCTGTTACTGAGCAGTCACACGACGTCAACTATGTATCCTCCCTCTAATAGAACTTAGGCAAGAACCAATCAAAATGCAAGAATAAGTTTACATACTATTTCATAAGCAAGTGATAGCTTAGACAATCGGTGGTTTGAAAAGAGAGACTGAAAAAGTCCAAAACAGTAACAATCTTCGCATGTGTTAGGTATACCCCAAAAGGATGCACTATTTTACAGCTCTCCATGAACAGGTTAATTTAACAAATGCATAAGGGACGGGATAATTTTTTGTAGAGAAAAGTTCCAAAACTAAGCCTTTTGTTTATTCACGTTTCTGTCCTCGTTGTGGTTTGGGTTTAAATTAATGCAAAGGCGCCCGGAGAGGACCAGGCATTGATGTAATATATCAAACACGAAAGACAGTGCTTGACCACATTTCCAAACACCGAGAAGACAGTTGAAAATACGACGCGTAGCGGAGTATTTTTGACGAGGAACTTGGAGGAACATTGACGAACTTCGAGTTTGAGAAGTGTCTAACTCTGTTGGTATAAATTAATTAGTCTGAATAATTGGTGTTACTTACAACGATGAACTCGTTCGGTTACCTTCATCTGGGTCACGTGGGCAGCCATAGATCTTTGTGCGTAGACAAATGCTATCATTCCAGTTTCGTGGGTTTATCCGAATGTATCGTGCCAAAATTGAATCCAAATGAAGAACGTGTATTTTTACTGTTTTACTGTTCTCGTTTCCATTGTACAGCTATGAAAAATAGCAATATTATCATCAGCAAGACTCCACAATGTGTCATTACGCTTCACGGGAGACAGCAAGTTTTGTTCAACTCAAAACTGAGTGAATAGGAAAATCCTGTTCACAATATGCAAAAACTGCTACAATCGTGATCGATGATTGCCAAAAAAGAACAATAATAAATAAAAATAAAATAAAAACTAACAACCAAGTCCATATTGGACGCCAGCGCAGGTTTCTTAGTAGGTGTCAATTTTGAGTTTTGTCAGTGTTTGGTGTGTTTGTTTATTATACCTTATGGCCAGTCGCTGACCCATAACAGTACCAGGTGTTTCCATCACTACTGTACTGAATAAAAAACGTTGTAACCCAAGAGTGGTGATATCGGCCTTGTAAAGCAACAGCCATGACGTCTTTGTCTTCTTGCAGGTCAACCTCTAGCCATTGGTCTTCGTTTTCCTCAGCAGCGCACCAAGCGGCGTAAAGGTCATCTTCAATTATTAAACCGTCCTTTGCTGAAAAGCCGCTGAGAGAACTCGACGCTGTCAAAAGATTTGGGTCGACGGCAAAAGGAACTGGACGGACGCATTCTAGAGCAAGTAAATTTAAAAAAAGGGTAAGGTCTACGTACTCAGTGGCAGAAGCTATTTAGAAAATAACAACTTGAATGATACGAAACAAGCGCATGAACTTACGCACACCGGTTGGATGCTAACCCTACCTAGCCTGGGTGGGAGGGGCAGGGGTAGCTCACAAGGTGACCACGCTGATATAAAAACTAACTTGAACAAAATTTTGAGCTATCGTGGTCCAACTTCGTCACTCTGTTAAGCTTTACCAGGGGACATTTTGTTGCTTCGATTGTAAAGTCCCTTGACTTGACAACAAAGAATCAAACCCTCTTGGTCATGACAATTTTAAAAATCGAATGACTCCTGTACGTTTAAAAAATCACTAGTGCATTTACTGATACTACGAGCCAGACATCTTGGCTTCGTCTCCATTTGTTTCGTTCGTAAATGATCTCAAGCTTAACTTTTTCACAGTGACACAAAGATAAGCGTATCTCGTTATTTCTGTACATTAAGCCTCTAGTAAGTCGGATTTCTTCTGTCTTTTTCTGTATTGATCATTACTATCTATTCACTTTTCATTATTGGATGTGCCGTGAGGACATACGGCTGATAATTCTGTTTTTTGGGAAAGTTTTTATGAGTATGCAACAATCATTTACCACGTCGATATGTTGCATGCGTCTTGCATACAAGTAGTGCTCGGACTCAGCAATATCATGAAACATCCCGTTTCGAGAATCATGAGTAAGAAAAATGACAATTCTTTTAGCAAGGTACATGAAATGAGAAAGTTGTCAATTCCCTTGACTTGAGCCTAGAACCGAGAAAGAGTTTCCTTTTTTTTTTCTCCTTCTTTAGTTGTTATAATATTATAGCCAACGAAGATAACATTGGTCCATGATCTCATTCCGTAGTAATGTAGTAGTGTATTTGATAAACGACATTTAACTGATGATTCTTACGTAATATCTAACCCTAATCTAACATAATCAATGTACGATTCTAGATTTATAAACTCTGTTAACTGAGTACCAGTACAAGGTAAGAACAAGTACTTCATTTCTTGTTTTCATAACTATCAGTAGAGGATTTGATGAAATGCGATATCGCATTCATTTTTTTTTCCCTTGTTTTGAGGTTTATCTGATAGAACTTCTCATGCCGAATTCAACGGCGAAACTCTTTGAACTTTGTGACGTATACGATTTAAATGCTGAAACTGCACGACTATTCCATGTGTCGTCAGTGGCCACATGTAAACCAAATATTTTTACCGAATATTATGCCTATCTGTGAACGATGTGGTTACACTAAGTAGAAAAACAGCACATTTTTGTTATAAACTCACAATGTGCGTAACAGTTCAAAGAAAGTGATTTGTGACGTTAATTCTAAAATATTAATCTTATTATTCTTTCTTTTTCATCTGAAAAAATAAGGAAAAATACACGCACAAATATAAGTTTCACGAAATATGATATACTTGAGCGACTATGGTATACATTCAGCAACTAGTTAGGTGACTGAAAGATATATTTCCGCTTGCCCTTAACTTTAACCTTACATTTTTTATTATTATGTTTCCTTTTTCTACTTCGCAACATGACGCAGTAATCTATTAACAGAGCAAGCTTCTACCATCATAATGCATGATTTTGAATACGCTTTATTTTTGGCATCTTTTTCTTCCAATTTTCAGTTTCAACATGTTCATTTCCACAAAAAAAAGGCTCCAGAAATAAGAAAGACATACAAATACATCTTAAGGAAAAGACTGTGTAACATATTTTTCAATTACTGAAAGTAAAACACCTGGGTTTTGCTGAAGCTAGTTCGTTGTTAAAGGAAGATTGAATTCTCTTAGTAAGATTCACATGAATACAGTACATACATAGAGTAGGACGATAGCAGAATCAACCAATTTGAACGGCTATACTTAATTTCGTTTTTAACTTGTAAAATAATCAAAAGCGTTTTTCTGTCAGTAGGTAACAGTTTTTTGCATCAGATCAATTTTAATTCAAAGCAATAACGTGTGGTGTTGTTGACAGAATTCAAACTTTCATTAAATTACATCCTTCTTACGTTACAAGAGGCTGTTCTAACTCGTTCTGAAAGTTCAACAATTATTTAAACTAAATTGAAATAGATAGGTTGATAGCTTAAGTTAGCAATAAGAGATCTAGTGCGCTGATGCTTATTAATAAGTTCTTAATTTTCGCGGCATTAATTGTAGACCACCCTTAGAAATTACTGAGGAAGTTAATTGTAACGTGGGAAATGGTAAACGGAACATTTCAGTGAAAGATTGTTGCATTTAAAGTTATTTACCAGTGGTATCGGCTGTCACCCTCACAGGAATAATTCCAAGAAGACTGGTAGCAAAAATCTGCCAAAAGAGTGTTCAGTTAGGAGAGGAAATAGTTGCTTTAAACACTCTTTGAACGATCATCTTACAAATGAAAAGCGATAGAATCATACCACAATTACAATGCCTTTCATCTTGGGTGTCATGAGAAAGCCATTTTGAACGAGACGATCACTACATTAGAACGTGATGATCCGTTTTCGTTTGAATAAACCTGTACTACTTGCCCTCCAATAAGAAATAGAAAGAGTTTGATTAACATTAATATTTAACGAAGTCTCCCGCTGCCCTCCTAGCGAGAAAATCCTGGTTTGATCTACTAATGCCTGCTGCATCAAAGTGGAAGACAAAGCTATGAAAAATTCAAATTAACTGGAAGCTCAATTTCTCATTTTGAGACTTTTCAGGTAATGTCAAGCATTTCAATAAGCAGTGTGATGATTTGAAAACGATAATTCAAACAAAGCAAAGCAAAACAAAAAAACCGATATTTTATTAGGACTAAAACAAAATAAAGCAACATTAGTGATTAGCATTCCAGCATAACACTTTCCTCATTAAAATCCTCATTTCTGAAAAAAAAAAGTCATTTCAAGATCATTGCGATATCAATCACGTTTTAAGGATATAATTAGTTGTGCTTGAGGGCTGGTTTTAATTGATCATTAAATGATTTCAGAACGGAATTGTTTTGAAAGTTGTATCGTTTTGACTAACTATTTTATCTAATTTGGTATATTTAATGAACATGGTGAATTTATATATGTGAATTCATCTTCAGCCAATATAGTAACATACCCTAGAAAGTATATAAAGTTTTAGCTCAATTAGTATCAGTCGTGGCCACGATAACGGCACTAGGGTAGAGAAAAATTGTGTTCCATTTTAAGAAGGTGTACTAAGACGAATAAGCGCGCACTAGGATAATGACCAAAATACTGATATTCTTCTGATATAGAACCGACATTGAAATATATACAACACGGTAGATAATGAAAATTTAACAACCGCCCACATTTTGGCTTACCTGGTATAGGCTTTTTTGCGAAAACATGATCACCCGAAGTGGTTTCACGAGAGAGGTATCAAATTAATAGATAACGTCGCCTTTGGTGTTGCTCCGTGGGCCACCGTACAAGTCGGCAGATTTAATTCTTCAGAAAATCTCCCTGGATATTTTTGTAGCGGGGTAGTGTTAAGGAGGATGGACGTGAATGGCTTTTAACAAAATCCTGCTGGATATACAGGGAAAATTGAAAGCTTGGAAATGACTGATAATGTTTTATCCCGGCATCGTTAGCTTAATCAGACTGTTACTCCAAGCAGGGTTCTCCCTTGGAATCGAGGGGCCCTCTTGGTGGTGGTTGCGTCACGTCGAGTTTTTCAACATTTATCACTGACTATCAATATTGTGCAAGAGAAGTGCATACCCTCTAACAGGACACTTTCAAATTCCATTTCGTGATTGGCTGAGGAGATGGTTTTAACTGAAATATTGAAGGCATGAAGTTTTTTTTTTATTTTTTTTAATTTTTTTTAAGCTTTCTTATGGTCTATTTAACAATTATTCCTCGAGCGTTCGTTGGATTTGCGATAGTAGATTGCCAACGAGGTGCTTAGCGCCGAGTTGGGTATAACCATGTCTTAGTATATTCTCAGCTCCGACTATTGCATTTCTAGCTCTCTGATTGGCTCAAAAACTCCGACTATGAGCCATTAGTCGGAGTTTTACCTTATATGGAAAACAGTGCGCCAAGTTTAAAAATTTTCCGCTCTGTAAAATTGTTGAAATAAAAATCGGCGGCAAAAACCCGATTAAGAATATACTAAAACAATTATTCCATTCGACCTTGTTGGATATGAAGTGATCATAACCAACTCGCGCTACGCGCTCGTTGGTTATTTATCACTTCATATCCAACGCGGTTTCATGGAATAATTGTTAAATATCCAACAGGTGCCATTGGAATAATTGTTTTATTAGAAAAAGCCCCCAAAATATAGTCAACTAGAATAACAGAAAAATATAAACGCCCCAAAAATTACGTATACGCCTACCCTATTTGTAAATGATGGTATAATGGCTCGTATGCCATGAAGGCTAAGCCAATGAAAACTCTTAAATTGTAGGTTTTAATAAAATTTAATTAGCCTGTGAACCACCTTTGTACTGATGGTTTTGTTTGTGACCAGGTATGTACCTCATCTTAGAGGGATTAGCAATATTGTGGAAATAGGTACAATTAATCGATGGTACGAATACAACTGGCACTCACTGGGTAGGTAATGCTTTATGAATGCAGTAATTAAGAAGACAGTAAAACTATATATGTGACTTAGGGAGACCTCTGCTTACAGCTATGTTCCCATCACCTGTTAGTGAAATGGGGAACGAGATTGCTTCTCTTGTTTAATTACTAAACCAGATATAGCTTACAAATGAGTTAATGTTACCTGACAATTCGAATATTAGGAGTTTCAAGTCCAACTTAAATCATCAATACCGTGAAACTGTGTTCATACTAGGCCGATGCATCTTAGTGTAATAGCGCGAATAAGATCTGTTTTATTGTGAAACATGAATTAAGTATATGCTCTATTTATTTATCATATATGAGCGAATCTCGGGGAAAAGTAAATTCCTTTGAGCATTCGTTATATCTATATAGCAACTTGGTCTACTCGAACTGTAAGGCTAAATGTTCATTTGAATGTTTCATTTGAAAAGGAGGCGACATCAAATCATGACGTTATGTCGCGTCTTGGATTTGTCATCTTCGACTAGTGATTTGTTGAGCTTCCTAAAATTCAGAAAACTACAGAAATGACTCAAAAATCAATAAAATAATACCAAAACGTCCACAAGATGCGACAACATCAGTGGGAAATGTAAACGTAATTTTCGAGTACAATGAATTGTCATACCAAATTGTTCACAGATAAAATTCAGGTAAATTTGCAAAGTTTGGCAAATTTTAGGTACATATATTAGGTCTTTTGTCGGGCAAGTTAGAAACAGAGTTTATTTGCGAAAAAAAGTAAAACTGAATTTATTTCAGATAATCTCCTGCGTACAGAGTTTTTCTGCATGCCTCTCCTTCCAAATGAAATACATGGATCTCAAATATATAACTCAAGTTTTCAATCTGTTTTGCCCATCCAACAGATCGAGCTGAAAGAATAACGCGATTTGTATCTAAAAAAATGACCGATTAAAAATTTGAAGAAAGTGACATTTTTGTTTTCCCAACAACTACCAGTCCTTGCTAATTATGGCCTCGTTGACTGAGCAGTTAAACTTTCTTACCGGCGCCTCTCGTGTCCATTGATGCTATCACCTGTTTCACGACAATTCATTTCAAGTAAGAACCAAACCAGTAGTTTGTTGTAGAATACGGCAGCTTGGTACATCGAAAGTTTGGGTTGGTAGAAGCATAAAAACCAAAGTTGTCCTCTGAAGCCACTGCCCCGGAACTTGCGTCCCATCCGCATCCTACAGATGAACTATCATGATGAAGCATCTGGCTATTGTCCTGCCACCATGCCACGTCACAATCAATACAGCTATGCCCTCGAACATTCATGTATTCTACCCTCTTGCATCTATTCAACCCCATAAAATCAATAGGATCGAAATCGGCAATCTTTGCACGGACGTAATCTTTATACACGACCCCATCTGTTTGGAAGCTGCAGGTTACTCTTCAATGTGATGAACGAGAGCGCAATTGCTTTATCTTGGAGAGGGATAGCCTAAACAGATTCCAGTTTGGATTATCTTCATTCGTAGGCCTGTCGACATATAGTGCCGACGATTTAAATACCCCTAATCCTGGTGTTCTCTCGGACATAAAAAGGGTCCATGCTGCTGTGGAGTCGGACGTCAGATCACAATACACTGAAAATGAATGTCCTTCGTTGTCAAAAATTCTGTAATATCCTGAGAATCGTGCACCTGTCCACAAGTGATCAAGGCAACTTCTTGGCTTCTGTGAAGTGAAAGTAACATGCAGATACTTGAAAATGGAAATGACTTTTCAATATAGGATGTCTATTTCCTTTTTCTCATGATGTCGCAAGCACACGGTGACACTGGTAAAGCATGCATTAACCTCTAGCGAACAGTCGACATCTCATTGGTCATTTCATGAAGAAAGTAGGTCCTGTTTGTTAATGGTTATCACTTTAATTTAACACACAACTGGCATTCTCTTTTCATCATATTTGTCGTTGATTTTTGTTTATTCTTTATCAAGCGCGATAATTAAAATTGCAATTGTTCGAACGATAATGTGTGTGATTTGACAGCTGTTCGTGATATTAAATCTTGTATAAACATTTCAGACAAGTCCATGCATTTTTTTTCTTTCAAGCGCTGGCGCTTTTTGTTTTGTAAATTTATTTTATATTTATTCAGTAAAATTATCGCCAGCATGTTTTTTCCTGAGAAGTTAAGAAATATAAATTGCGAAGTTAACTTTATTTTACCACTGCGACTTCTGTAACCGGTTGCCTTGCTTGATTTTCCTTTAAATTAAAAAATGCAAATTGGTAGAAATAAAAAGCGAAAGAAAATGCAAAAATTAGGGAACAGATCGAAAGCTTACCAGATCTTTTCTCATTATTTGTACAAAGACAAAACCATGCATCTTCTTAAGCTTGTCGCGTTCCTCGCTTGAAGTGATGCTCTCATTACTTAGTTCACACAATGCGTTTCGAGCTGCTAAAACTTGGTAATTAAAGGAGGAGCATTTTGGACTCGTTGCGCAAAGATGAGCGCATTGTAGCAAACTCCAACAAGTATGGCGTCCAATCTTTGGGCCTCCCGAGGCATACTGGTTAAGCGTTATGTACGCACCGTTGATGGCGATGTTATTGGGTGGCACCGGATCGACTTCCTGCCCAAAACATCAATTTGACAAGAAAATAATAACAGCAAACGTTTTCACAAGATGTAGGCCGGAGAGCGAAATTGAGAGCATCTTACTTCGGACAGTTGACGTTATTCTTGAATGTAAGGAATGCTCGACTAAATACACAGCAATTATTAAAGCTTGCGCAATTATTGCTTTCTGTTTGCAAATGAAAAAGAAAATCACCATAACACCCTGCGAGCTCCTGATCAAATAAGCGAGATAAATTAAATAAATGTAATACCAAACCCGACGAAGTTCTTTGGTTGTTAGTAACCTCATAGGTTTTGTATTTTTAGTTTGAAAATAAACGCAAAGTCCTGAAACAAAAAGTGTAATTGATAGCAAAGAAATACGGACATTCTGAATGTATATTTTCAATATATACAAAAACGCTTCGTTCTATTTCAATAATGTTAATGTTCGAATTTAATAAACGACTACGCGCCAAACAGAGGGATTCATTATCTGTTTCAAATTTCACATCGCTTGGAAATTGTCAATCAAGTTAATTGCTCACTAAATTGCCTTGCTCTGAGATCATGGATCTAATATCTCACGTGAACCCAGCTTCTATGCGTGGGGGCATAAGTTAACTTATGAAGAAACGCCATTTATTTTAACTTATGAGGTCGAAATTACCATATCTTGACATGCAAAACTCTTGATCAAAACACACTCGAGAATTGTGTGGTACATGTACACGTTCAAGATCCACCTTTTTACTTTTCGTTAATTTTATGTTCGCATGGAAGCGTAAAAATTCCTCTTTTTTTGGCTTGGAACACGCACGCAACAGAAAAGGTCTTGAAATCAGGAGCTTACTAATACAAACGCTACAATTACAACAAAAGAGCGTGAGCGCATGGTTGTGGACCGAGAACTTAATTTATTATTATTATTATTATTATTATTATTATTATTATTATTATTTTTTATTATTATTATTATTATTATCATTATTATTATATTAGTATTTATTTTATTAATTTTTTTTTGCCATGCACTTGACTCACAGGAGTTGCAACACTACTGAATCAATCATCTGCAAATGATCAGTCTGCTCTTGTTCTTGACGCTGTTTACTAATTACAACTGCCATGCAACAGAATAATCCGTGGCTCCACAGAGTATTTTTATTATTATTACTGTTGTTTTTTTAAAAATTAACGCTATAAGCAAACGACGTTTCGACCGTTCGAAGGTCGTTTTCAAGTTCGGTAGAAGAATAAAATTACTTAGCAAATACTTTCGCGCGGAGCGCGCGGTCACATTGTTTGTTGAGTTTCGGCGTTAAAATTCTAATAAAAAGCCTTTCAAAACTCAGACAGTCAAGCTTGCTTTGGAACTTCTTGAGAATTTCAAATTTTTTTTTTGTCACGTCCTCTGGACTCTTTCCGTCTTGTACTTTGAGGTGAACGTCCAATTGCTGACCCTTTGTGTTCTTCTATACGCTTGTGCAAGTGCCGGCAATAATAGGCGACATCACTGTATTTAACTTTTTATCGCCCATTGTTCCATACACATATTTTAGCGTTTTAACCATATATTTATGAATGTAATTTTGTTTTTCTACCAAACTTGAAAACGACCTTGGAACGGTCGAAACGTCGTTTGCTTATAGCGTTAATTTTTATCACAAAATCAATTTCAAAGAATTATTATTTTCATTTTATTTATTTGGTTTTATTTGGTTTTTCTTATGGTGTTCATTATGAAGAACTCTCTTTCTCTCCATCGTCTTCGCTTTTCTTTTATCATGATGTCTGTATTGTTTTCATGATATGGGGTAACTTGGGTGGACATTGCTAGAAAGTATGACTAAACCAAAGCGATGTATATTGACTTTTTATTTTCGTTTTATGTCCATTTAAAACGCTAAAAGTTGTCCCAACTGGTTGGTGGCTGACCAGTTCGCTATTTACAAAGCAATAATGAGCTGAATTTGGAATCACCAAACTCAAATCCATTAATTAAGTGATAGACAGGAGGAGTCGAGTTTGCAAGTCCAGCGCTCTTCTTTTTTTAATTTTTTTCTGCAGTCAGATAATCAGTTACTTGTGTTACTTGAAATGCAAAAAATGGTACCGGTCACCGACTTCGTTTCAGAGAGTGTGTGGAAAACTACCCTGATTTGGAAAAATTTGCCCACGTGATTCAGCATAGTCTACAAGGGTTTATAGTTAAAAACATCGAAGGTGAGTCAATGGAGGCAAACGATCTTAGTCATATTTTGTAGAAGTGGGTCTGTTGCGTAAATAATTCCAAATGTTACCGACGTTTTCACAAAACTTAACCCTGTAAGAGGCATTTGAAACCGCCCCACAGACAAACGAAGAGCTAAAAAGAAGGAATTGGAAGGTGCATTTTGCAAAAAATTCAAACATCTAGTCGATAGATTTTCATTTTTTCGCTAAACGTAGAAAATGACCCATCAAAAGAAAAATAGGGGTCACCGAACGTCCAAGATCGTTAAATCCAGGCAAAGCTATAGCAATGGCCATCTGCCCTATCATTGTTCGTTCTATTACTTAGCGCACGCGCTCATGCATGGCGTGTGAATTTGCGTGCGCAGTAAGGATGCGCAGAAACAATTAGCGCGAACGTCCTTAACCTCGGCGCCTCCACTACTTCTTTTGAGCACAGCCAAAAGAAGTAACATAAGCATTTGCCTTCATATTGTTAAGGTAAAAATAACAGAGTGGTCCGTACTACAAGGGAATTCCGAGAAAAACAGAAAAGCGATAAAATGTAGTTTATAGTCATAATTACTTAAGGGTGTAGCCAGTCTCACAGAGGTTAATTGCGTGGCCAGCTGATTAATCAACAAATCTTAATTAAACCATGGATGAGAATCAAGGTTACAAATTGGCTGAAGGGAATTGCTTCTTATATATCATGATAATCAAAGAAAACATCCTAACGGCATCTCTTAAACACTGATTGAAGAGAATTTTAATATCCATCTTATAATTAATATATGATCCTTCGTGAGAACCACTACCAGAGGCGCTGATTAATTTAAAAAAAAAAAAAACAATCAAGCTGATGTTTTCTAGCGCTGATTAATTTAAAAAAATCATAATGATGTTTTCCGACTTTCAGTTCCAGTCCAAGAGTCATTTTCTAAAATAAGAGTAGAAAATCAGGGCGACCGTACACGAATTGTCACAGCATAAACGATTTGGAGAATGTTTGAATTTCCCAGCAAGCCTTTTTATTTGGAGGCTAGGAATGAATGCCTCTACAGATTCCCTTCATTAAAATAAAGTGTAGCTAGATGCAATCCTTTAAAGGAGGGCCCAAATCATATTTCGAGAACACCAGGCGAGAACTCTTCCCAGCCCGAATTTGTTGGCCACATTTTGGCAAAGGGAAACTACAACGGTATCGTTCAATTAATATTCATTAATTTTATATCAGTGTGTAAACATAGTTTCAACGAAACGATGAAAATATTCTTCTAATTTCTGCAAAAAAAATAAGACGTGCCATTATTTCATTTCGTTTGACAGTATTATAAGAGGCGGCTTGGATGTTTAGCTAGGTTTATTAGAACTTTTAATAACCATCGAATGTCGATTGCCTTCTGAAACATCAGACGTATGCAAATGAATTTCAGTGCTTTAAGTAGTCTTCCAGTGATTCCACATGATTGGCTGTTATCAAGTGGATTTTAAAAACGCAAAATAGGGCATTTACAGCTCAATAGCTCAATCATTTTCAAAACATAACTTCCGCGACGAAGAGGTGCCTTGGTAGAATAACTTACATGACATTATAAACACTGCATTTGCTCTTTTTCTCACGTTTTTTGCTTAAAATGCATAATGGAAGTTCATCAGATAGAGAAAGTCTTAAACCTAACGAGTTTTACAGATTGCGTTGTATTTTTCTTCTTGCCCTTCCAAGGGGCAAGTGCCCCTAAGATATGTGATAGCCCTCGGCGAAACTTATCATTGAAAATAAAATAAATGCACGGATTCAGAGAAGCGTTGGAGTAAAATATAAAATGAGCTGTAAAACCGAAGGTTTCAGCGTTGCAAGGTATTTTCCTTTTCCAAGTAAAAAAGAACAAAATGGCATACACATTTATGGGCGCTATGCAGGCTATAAACACGATAAGTATAGCTATCACGTTTTTCACAACCTTGGCATCTTCTTTCAACCTTCGCGCTGTGATGGACCTTGGCAAAGCTTTGCATCGTGCCATTCCTCGCTTGAGATTCACGATAATAAGAGCATAAAGAACGGTGACGACACACATTGGAACAACAATGAAGACTGCAAGTAAGACCACGTATTGAGTTTCGGCTGACCTTCGTTCATCGAACTTGGGAGCCCAGCTTGGTGAGCAGTACATTTTCTTGTCATCCTCTAGTTTAATTCTAAACGTGTAAAAATAAAAACTGTGCAGGACAATGGATACGATCCATATAGATGGGATGATGCATTTAAAGAGTTTAGTCTTCGCAATCTGTTTTCGTAAAGGGAATACTATACCCCTGTGCCTGTCAACGGCAATGGCCAGGAGACTAAGAATTGACACAGCCGTTGAAACGTCCTGCAAAAAGGAGAGGACTTTGCATAGAGCCAGCCCTAAGAATCCGCCAACAAGCCATCGCCGCGGAGCGACAAGTATCTCTGTTATCTGTCGCGGTACAGCCAGGAGTGTTATCAGAATATCTGCGACCGCCATGTTGACGATTAGGTAGTTGGTGATAGTTTGCATTCGCTGGTTCTTAGTGACAATGACAATCAGCGAAGAGTTTCCCAAAATGGAAAACAACATTAGGAAAATGTAAAATGATATCTTGACTCCTTCGATTATCACCGTATCACCACTGTATGGTTTACAGATGAATTCATTGAGCACGGTAGCATTTGAATGATCCATGGTACAAACCGTCTGACCCCGGCTTTTTGTTTCTCGCTGGTAGCAAAAAAAATAAAATAAAATAAAATAAAATACAACAAACCCACAAAGCGCGCGGCTGTAGTCTATCTTATCGTGTATAACCTTGTCACAGCACTTCCTTTATGGAGCTTGTGTTACTTCAGTGGAAACTTCCTATTTACAGGTGTCCGGTCCGGCGTAGAATTAACTTGTGAATGCCGTGTCACGTTGTGTAGCTATTGCCGTTATACACGCACGTTATCTACAGTGTATATGGATTTCGACTGTCCTTCATACTAGCTAGCATAAACAGTATTAATTAATAAAACATAAAAGAGATAACGTTTGAAAAGCTGACATCTTCGCGGAAAGTTGAAACCATGGGCAGCTTCGTTTTCTCTCAGCACGAGACACCTGTCTATACATGTTCCTTCTTGTATTTACGGACGCTAATTTTGTACGCGTATTCATGCCAACCAACGAGACTTAATTATGTTTGCTCTAAGAAAAGTCACGTTGCCAGTATTTTATTGAATCCTGCAGCTCACTTTCAAGCTCTCTTATTAGTGTAGTATTCAATGCTGGCCAAGACTAACATCCAACCTATATGGGCCCTATAAAAACTGTAAACTCCAAATGAATTGTGTCGAAGTTCATGAGGTTTCAGACGCCGCTCTCGACATAAATTGCTCCCCCTGAAATTGATATTTGTTTTCAGAACGAATGACAAAAATATGCCATTTATCGGCCATACGTCTAGATTATACATGTGCTCATGGTTTAGTTAGTTTTTACCAATCATTTTCCTTTTTAATTGCGATTTTTTCCCCTCATGTCTCGACTGCATTGGTTTATGGCCAAATCTGGCATCTACAATACAATCAAAAACGGCCACAAATCTTTCCCGCACTAGACATAATAGGTTAAGCTCAGAACATCTACACAAGTACAAAGTGAAGAAAAGAAACTCTGTTTCGTGAAGGTTAACTCTCATTATATGAAGTTTTCTGATGATATAATCGATGTTACAGCATATGCTGATGTCAGTCAGTGTTTTCTTTTTTCTCATAATTCCTTCATTTACAACGCTTGCTGCACGTAGATTGCAATCGAACAGTGCAGTCTCGACTCGCCTCTCTTGCCCAATTAAGTATCTAACTCGTTTTCCCACGAAAAAAATTGCGTGTTTCGTTCTATTTAGGCGATGTGAGTTTAACAAAATGGGATAGAAGCCAGTAACTCCAGTCAAAAAAATAATATAAGGTTTGACAACTTGACAGGCGGCCGTCCATCAGACAAAATTAAGGAGTGCAGAAAGCCGTCAGACAATTATATCAGTGTGACTAAATCTTTTGAACGTGTATTTCATATAAGTGTGTTTATTAATTTCTTTTTTTTTTTTTTTTTTTTTTAACAAAAGGGATTACAAGAAAACAAACCAAAATATGATCATTAAAGACGTTTGTCTCTTAACACTGGGAAATGCGAAAAAATATATGACGAGAAACGATGAATCTGTGAAAAATAAAATAAAATGACATAAAAATTAAGGCTTATTAAAACTTGTTTTATTTACATTGTTAAAACACAGTTAAGCCCTGATGACGAATGATAAAAAGAAAAAAATGACCATTTCTGGTTAATGCAGGTTCTTTCAACTTGCTTGCTTGGTTTATTTGCTTTCCATCGAGACACTGTGATGAAGTACCAAGAGCGATGAAAAAAAAAATAGACTTAAAAATGGCTTACTACAGCTTTGAGTGGGTGAAAGAGCCCGACTTTTAACTTTTAAGTGAAATTTACCACGATCTAATGTATTTTTTGTGGTAAATATATTTCCTCTTTGTGATATATATGCGACATACAAACGTCACAAATAACCCAAATAAACGAATGGCCCTGACTATAAATTTTTGAAATTAAAATTGGCTCTGATTAACATTTATTCATTTCGTCATGGTGATTTTTTTCCTATTTGAAAAATAACGCAGAATCTGTCTTGTCGATTTTTATTTTATTCTGCATGAATAATTTTTTAGTTTATATTTCTAATTTTCAGCTCTGTCTTCCTATTTAAACAATAGAGTGTTTCTGTCGAGGAAATATCGGCTGATAGTTGCCCCGCGGAAATTTGATGTTCTTAAAAAATATATTTGCCCGAGAAACGAAGCTTCGAGGGCTAATATGCTAGTTTTAAGAACGTCAAATCTCCAAGGAGCAACTATCAGACCGATAGCTGCGACACATAAGCACTCTATTGTATTTATTGTTCACCACTAAATTTTCTTCTGTGCGCCAGCTCAAAAATCATATTGAGTAGTTTTCGACTTTTTTAGATGAAAGCCGTGAAAGTCAAATGCAAAATTTGAAAAAGAACACAAACAAAAACCCTCTTAATACAAATTCAATTGTTTATTTTCTATAAGCCCGGCCGCCTGTTTACAGAAATATTTTCACGGTGCGTACTATCCATCGGGTATATTCCTCGGACGGGCACTATGGGCTGATAGTGTCTCTCCACGGATAAACACTATCGCGTTGCGTGATCAATTTAAACCAATAAGAATCGGAGAAAATTTAGTGGTGAACTATAACGACATTTAGTCAGAATTCTACTAGTATACTAATGCAAATACTGTAATCTAATTGGCTAAGCGATTGCACAATATCAGCCATTAGTGTGCAGTGGCTGGAGATCGTCTACGAAATGGCGGTGTTTTTTAACGTTTTCCTAAAGGATTGGAGGAAAAGTTTGCTGCAAATGGATAATTGAATTCCTAAGAAGACTAAACGAAGGACATTTACGGTTTCTTGACTTTAAAGTTGAAATTATAGGGGGGGGGGGGGGGGGAAATGATGCGCGCGTGTACAAAACTTCAATTTTAAATGACAATTCAATCCGAGCGATCTTTTTAAGGCGCAGAGTCTAATAATACGTCGAGAAGTAACTGAAAACCGTTATCTGAAGTAAATTTTAGTAAAAATTCTACTAAAACAAGTCGACCAAAACTTTGTACCGAGATTATTTACATCGTTTCGCAAAGTTCTGTGCAACTGTTTTAGATATCTCCTCGAAAAATATCATTCTTAACAACATCAGATGTCGAAAACAAATTTTGAAGTTCATGTGAAGCCCTTCAAAGTGCTAGTGAAATGAAACTGATGTTGGGGGAAGGGGAGATCAGATTCAGATTTCAGATTCAGATTTTTATTGTTTTGCACTATTTACAAAAATTATAACTTTGACAGTATTTACAGAAATTACATTAATTAAAAAGAGAAAAGAAATATAACAGTGAATAGCCAAAATGAAATGTGCTCAGTGACCAAAGTAGCAAAGGCTTTCGTGTTGGTCACTGACACGTACAAACAATTGAAACGACATATCAATTATGTTAATATCGAAAAAGTACCGTGAAAAGGAAAAAAAATGCGTAAAAGGATGGTAGAACGTAGATAACGTAGGGTCGTCATGTGTAGTAAAAGGATTTTTTGTTTGTGGCCCGCATGCGAGTTAATTAGTTTTATTCGTTGTGCTTTGCGTTACTCGTGATCCGAAGACTCTTTACTGCCTATTATTAGAAATAAAAGCTTGTCCTCTCTGTTCCTCGAAAAAACAATCTGATAATAGTTTCATTCAGTTACGACTTTTTTAGTGGAAAAGGCAATGTCGCACTCACGTAAACATTATCGGACAACAAACTTTGTAATTCGGGTAGTTTTATGGCGTTTTAGATAGAGAAGTCTTTGCAAACATGTTATTAACACAGATGTGCTCTCTGTATCAGCTGTGTTTTGAATGTTCAATAAAGTCTTTGTAGTTTTTTCGTCGCGCGATGGGTTTATTGTTATTTTACTTTATTTTTCGGATATTATTGGAAGTTCCATGCTGTACAAAAAGTGTCAGTGCTGATTAGATCTTCGTACATTTATCTGTCCCGAGAAACGGAGATAATATAGAATGAGAGGCAAGTTAGCCAATCGACCTCAGAGGCCGCCGTCCTGTTATTTAGCGCAGAAAAAAGGCGTCTTAGGTCGGATCCAAATTTTGAGCATGCGCAGAGTGCTCATTTTTTGGTTGGGCTAATCAGTTTTTGTAGAAAGAACTTTGAGTCTGCGCGGAAAGACGAAAACAAATGTTAATCATGGGCTTTAAAATCGCCTGAGGTCTTGATTCAATCACGACCTCCGGGCGGTTGTAAACTCTTACTTATGAAATACATCCGTTTGAGCATCCGAAACTCTCCTTGAGTCAACCAGCAACACAAATTGTTTGATATTGTTTATTTTGTAACTGAGGTCACTGATGTTGCACGTCCGTTCGATTTTGTAACTGATACTAACAATCTTTTCCGGTCAATACTGAAAAAAAATGATTATAATAACAATCACACCGGTGAAGAGCTTGTCATTGAAAACTGAAATACAAACATTAGAGAGTCTACAATGCTTATGAATTGTGAAGTATAATGATCTACGATCCCCAATTCATTAAAGCCGAAGTTTTTTCCTTTTGTTTTGTTCTTTTCTTTCTGTCTTTTTGATAACTCTGGGATACCGCCAAGTCATAACTAGATAGAAAGACTAATTGTTTCAGACTTGAGAATCTTTTAGCTTCATTGTTTCACGTTTGGTCCTGTTTTCCTCCATTATCGCCCTGATTTTGCCGACATGCAAGACCCTCAAAATATCCATTAGACTTCGACGATATCTGTCATGTAGAATGAAATAGATGCATGGGTTCACTGACGCGTTTGAATACAGAATAAAGTGGGCCGCGAAAACAACGTTTTCGATGCCGCAAGGCATTTTCCAATCCCAAACGTAGTAAAACAAAATACCGCAAACATTGACAGGGATTACACACACAACGAGAGCAATAAGTATTGCCATAATGATTCTGACAACTTTGGTGTCTTCTCTTAACCTTCGTGATGTGAGACGACTCGAAGGACCCTTGCTTGCAATTCTGCTCCTCTTGAGATTTAGGATAATGGCAGAATACAATATTATAACTACACATGTCGGAATAGCGATCAAGCAAACCAATAGTATTAGAAAGTAAATTTCTTGTGACTTTGTGTTGTCGAATTTGGGCGCCCAGCTTAGCGCGCAGTACGTTTCTGAATCGTTAATTTCTAAACGAAAAATATAAAAGTACACCAGGTGGAGACCCATCGAAATTATCCATATTAGCGATATGATAATTTTACACAGTTTAGCCGGCTGCATCATGAGTTCTCTACGCAAAGGGAACACAATTCCTCTGTATCTATCGATGGCCATGACCACCAGGCTAAGAATAGATACTCCAGTTGAGATGTCTTGAAAGAAGGACAAGCTTTTGCAGAGAACTGAACCCAACAGCCCAGCAATTAACCATCTCCGAGGTCCAAGCAATATCTCTGTGATCTGCCGCGGCACGGCCAGCACTGTTATTAGTATATCTGAAACCGCCATGTTAGCTATGAGATAATTGGTAATGGTTTGCATTCGCTTGTTTCTCCTAATAACAGCAATGAGTAAAGAGTTTCCAAAGATGGAAAACAGTAGTACCATGCAGTAGCAGAATATTTTCACTCCTTTAGTTGTGTCTGTATCGCTTTGGTATGGTTTACACCTGTATTCCCTGAGTCCCCGAGTAACATTTGTACTACCCATAGTCCAAAACGATTGAGTCGTTGATGACTTTGTAGTGATATCCATTAGCCTTTGAATTAAGTAACAAACTGGGTGACTGTTTATCTTGTCTTCTGCGAACTGGAAATACAGCTTACCGTAGCTTTCAAATGATAGCTATCGTGTCTTAAATATTTAAAAGCAACATCCTAAGTTTACACAGTGCCACCTACTCTCATCCGATTTCCTTTGGCCTTAGTATGGACGAGTATATTTTGAAACTCGACGAAAAATATGGAACCGGTATCTGGGGTGGCCAAATTCTGGATGAAACAACTTTTAATAAGTGCTTTTCTACGTGTCTCCTCGTGAAATCACTTCTCAGCTTTAAATTTATTCATGCATTATCACAAATTGCAAATTTTCATAACAACTAGTCTGTTTACAATTCCCTGCCGCGGACTTCCGATTACCTTATTTTTCCAGCTGACGGAGGAGGTTAATCATGAAATAATTGCGATCCAGCTCCCTGGAACTGAAGAAGTGCACGGATCATGGGTTTAAATGAATTGTCGCTTGTTTCTTCAGAAATGAGTATAATTGATGTGACAGACTCTTTTTTCTAGCTAGATTAATATGTATATCGCTTCATCATCTTCTTGCTTGAACAACAGCCTGGGGTCAAATGATGCAAACATGACAAACAGGTATGCGTTATTATTATTTTTTTTTTTCCTGTTTTCCTTTTATTCCGAATTTTTTCCATGAGTGTGTTGCCTCCCCTTTGTAACATTTCTTTTCCCCAGGTGCTTGGGTCAGCTCTGCAGGACTCTAGTGTTACCACCAAGAAAGCTTTGTTATCACAAAATTAATTCACTGCACGACGCACTGGTATTCACGTTATCATGTTTTATTTAAATACGTCGTTAAAAAAAAAATAATATAATATCAGCTTAAATAAGTTGCTCGAAAAGTCGGCACACAATGGAATAATGACGTTTACGGCACGTTGAAGCTACTGCGGTGAATTGTCATCTCAAAAATGATGGTTGCAAGATTAAGTTGTGCACAAATAGCAGATATAACATTAAAATACCGACCGGAAACATATGTATACCACAACGTTTTCAGTGGCGTTCGCGGGCTCTGATTGGCCTCAGGGTAAACAGAAGCTTCCGAATATTAAAAAAATAACAAACAAACATAAAAACAGATCGGATTACAAAAAAAACTTAGAAAACACAATGTCCATATTATTTGCTAAATTTTAGTCGCATCACGCTCGAAAGCGTCCTTGTTACCAAACTCCTGACCAAACTGCTCTGTTTTCTGAAACCCCCGGGAATTGCTTTTCCCTACAGTAACCTATTAGCGGGAGACAATTGCCTAGTAGAAGTTATCGTTTACATCTTAGCGTGATACAAAAATAATATAACACAGCATGCTGGCCAATTAAATAATATATTCCTATAAATAGTTGATGGAATCACGCTTTTAAACTCAATACAACATACGTAAGTGCGAATCAATAAGCACTTAATGGCTGGCCCCTCAGTGGCATTATCATGAATCTTTGCCAAGTCGAAGAAGGATGTAAGTTGCTCTAGACTCGCGTGACGTCATCGCCGCAATATTGGATGACATTTACAAAAGATTTCTAACTACAATTGTAGCTCCTTTTGTTTGTCATCTAATATCACCGCCAGACCTTTGTATCTCTTCTCTTTGAATCTCTCGGGATTGGTGGCAAGCCATCAATATTTTCTATTTTTTTCCAACATCCTCTTTATCGATATCATCCTTTATCTTCCGTACAAATGAAAGAAAAATCTGTTATCGGATTTGCTACTGAAACGAATCGTTATTACTCCGGGGTTTCAACCCAATGAAATTCATATTTCATCTAATGCAAGTACTGTTCAGTAATTAAAAACTTAAGAAATAACCTAAGCGACTGTCTTTTGAGGTCCAAAAACAAAATGAGGAGCCCTCAAGAAAAAACTTTGTAAAACTCAAGTCATATCTAATGGAGCAAAACCTCAGAAGTGTAAGCAATATTTTTTTTTTATTAATTTTAAATATGACAACGTGAGATGAAAACCGGCAATGGCGTTTCAAAGTCACTAATCGCGTACGTTCTTTTAAAAAAATGTTTATGTGGATTCCCTGGCAATATCTGATTCAAAATAAAACTGCAAAAGCAATCTTTATTAAAATCCACAGTTTTTATAAAGTAATAGACTCCTGCCAAAGTATGTAGAACCATGCCAAGTATTTTAACCTTGTGACTGCCAACGGCGCATATATACGTCCTGAGTGGTCGTGCTCTTTGTACCGCTTGTGACGTCATCAATTTAAATGTAAGAAGATATTCTTGATAAGCAGACAGTAGAGCTAAAATAGATCTATCCACACACAGGTTGTTTTGGATATCGACGGCATTCTGACGTAGCAAATTGAAAAACAACGTTATCAGTTTTGGTGCAAAAATGGTCGTACAGTGGCCCATTATACCTGTAATTGATCAAGGTCCCATTTCCAGGCTTTGCCCATAATTAACACCCAACTTTTTACGGCAGCCAGAAAGAATATGAAACGCTAAAAGTGACGAGAGTAAAAGGGCCGAAAAAAAGGAAAGGAAAGGGACAGAAAACAATTTTAAACGGCCAATGGCGAAAAAAAAAGTTTGGCTTACCGCGTGCGTCAAATTGAAATATATATGGGTTATTGACCAAGCTTGTTCGGTCAAGATATATGGCTGGATATTGGTCAAGTTCTTTCTTTGTGAATTTATGGACCGAGACGGAGTCGAGGTCCATAAACTAGCAAAAAAAGAACGAGGCCAATATCCAGCCATCTTGACCGAACAAGCTTGGTCAATAAAGGATTTATTATAAGGCTTTCGGGGAAATTTTTCTTGGGGGCACGGCGGGTAGTCCCAAGCGGGCAAGATAGCTCCATCCTGCCCGCTCGGGTAGCCAATCACAGCTCAGGATTTGATTCATCTTGCCCGCTCACGGAGCTAGCCATATAATAATGTACATTTTTGTACCTAATCTTAGTGAAATCTATCTTTTTGGTAAAAAAAAAAAAATAGCTTTCTCAACAAAACTAAGGCCCATTTAGCGTCATGGCAGCCAAAAAACTGATTTAAGGTAATTCCCTTGAAATGTGTTCTACTATGAAACTTTTTGTTTGAAACTTGGCATAATTAACATTCATGATATGAACATTTAAAAAATGCAATAAAAAATGGGGTCACCGTGCTTGTTTACGTGTCAGCAGGCTCTTAAAATGGGGTATTTTTGCTGGTTGCGCGTTAAAAATTCGAATCACCTTCATACAGAATTAAGTCTTGGTTACTTGAAAGACAAAATTTTATCTTGAAAGTAAAGCTTCTTTTATTCACATAAGCAATATTGCTTCATTTAAGCCGTTTTTGATTGCCTGGTTGTGGGAATATTGCACTTTTTCGGACAGTTCCGTGGTTAGCTTGAAGTCCTCGCCTTGGCCAAAATACACCCAGTACGGAACTATTTTCCAAAAAAAAAAAAAGAATCATGTTCTGCTATCAAACTTTTTGTCCTCTTTAAATATGTTCTTTATTAGACTGTTCTTGGCAAATACCCTTGAAACGTAGTTCGGGCAGTCTCATTGTAAACGGCTGCAAGCCGTAAATAACTGTCGCTCCATTCAAATACAACTCAGTATTTCGCATTTTAATCCCGGCGCAAGCTTTGAGCTTCTTGTTTCGTAATTTCCATTGGAAAAGTGCACATTTTCATGAGCCACAATGCGGCCGGATTCCTCTGGACTAGAAACCTTTTAGATCCTTATTTTAAAAATTAAACTAATCAAAGTGGCTGTGAGCCACTCAACTTGGAAAATGGATCGTCTGTGAACAGTGACAATTTTGATGCCACTGACTTGAGGTTTTAATCCGTAGGTTAAGTTAAAGTTAAACCCACTGGCAAAACGCAACGATGAGAGAATACACGAGGAGATGTAACACCGTTGAGAACTCGAAAAAGCTGTGGAAACACTCGCCTGCGGTTCGTGTTCCCACAGCATTTCTCGTTCTCCCAAACTTCCACTCGTGTTTCTATTTAACAAATTGATTCCATGTTGCCGTGCGTCTGTTCAGTAGTAGATCACAGATGACGTCAAAATGTGGTAAAAACAAAAAAGTGGCACACGAGGCGATAGCGGCGAGTGTGTCACTGATGTTCTTACCACATTTTGACGTCTTCTGTGATCTGTTACTGAACAGACGCACCGCAACATGGAATCTATTTGTTTTATATAATAACGAAACAAACTACTACAGATCAAGCCTTTTTTATTAATATTTCAAAATTTGTCAATATTACTCGAAAGCTGGCATTTCCCAACTTTGACGAACACGAAAAAAGCCATGTGAAGTAATCTATTGTCTATGCAAAATGAAGCAATCTCGTTGGTTGCTATGCGTAGCAAAGAATTGTGATTGGACCAGGAAAATCACGCCACTGTCAAACTTGACTCCAGCGTCGCTTGTCGTGGAATGAAAACTTAGAGAACAGATGCATGCTGACGCCATTTTTACTCTTCTGGAAAGTAAAGTTAAGTTTGAAAATTCAGCCCAATGCGTGGGGAAATCAATGGATTGTTTATCATAAAACAAAGAGAGAAACCTCGACAGTGCACTGTTCTGTTGGAAAGCAACTAGAAAGCGGTAGAGCACCCAAGAAGTAGGGGTGAACACTCGACCACGTCTCGTGTATCGTCCTACACTTATTTCGTGCTCTATACCACTTTCTGCGTGCTTTACAACAGAACAGAGCACAGTCAAGGCTTCTTTATCAGTTAAATAATATCTTACTTGCTTGTAATATCCTACTTATTTATAATATCTTTATAATGTCATATTTATAATAACATGGCTTAATATTAACATACAATACTATCTTAGCAAAAAAATATATACCTGTATATACGAAATAGGCATTTAATCTTTACTTTCCATGCAGACATCGCTGGTAAATAGGTACAATGGGTGGCTTTGTCGCACATCTACTTAGGACTCAAATTTATGTTTCTCTATTTAAATTTTATTTATTCCTCAGGTTAGCTAGCCTAAAAGATGGGCGATCAAAGGGGAAGGGGAAGGAGAGACTAGAAGTGCGGAGAGAGAAGGGAACGCCTGCAAGCACGAAATTGTTTGAACGAAAAAGTCATGATTAGTCAGAATCATTTAAGTACTTTATCGATTGCTCTGATTGGTCAGTGACATTTCATTCAAGTACTTTAGCGTCTTCTCGATTACATTCAACAAGGCAGGTAAATCGTTTTAAAACTCCATCCATTGGAAGGAAGCGTTTTCAAGTACGAGTTGACAGTAGAGCAGAGGAAAGCAATCAGAGCTTTGAAGGGAAAGATCTGCGTGCCGTTTTGCAGACCATAGAAAGATGCCCGTGTTGGTTCCGAGAAGAGCCGAGGGTAGGACTATTGCATGTCTTCATGGGGTCAAAATGCCACTAACCAGCATTGCAAACGCCACATTAACGAAATCAAGGGCATGAGTTTTCCAGCCTGTCAAAGCTGGACAGATTGGGGCATAACTCTCCAATCGCTGAAGAAAGAATTTGGAAAACTTAAACAAATTCACGCAAAATTTCGTTACATCATAGTTGATACGAAAGCTCACGATTTACCTCGCAAAATCTATATATCACATTACAATTATTTTCTTTTTTGGGCGACCTCTTTTTGGCCTTTCTATCCTTTGAATCGGGTGTTTATATTCTGCCATTTCCTCGCAACAAGTTGGCGAGAAAAACAAGAAATTGGAAAACCCAACGGGGATCCGCTGAGAAGCGGCGCGATTCTGATTGGATCATTTTGACAGCCAGACATTTCACAGCTTCCTGGGTTTTGCATACTTTATCAAGCGGTCGATCGTGCTTCGCATTTCTAGAATCCCCTCTTTCCCTACCCTTTGAATGCATGTCACGCAGTCGGTAGTACTCTTGTTCTTCTCTTGCATCAGTATATGTGGTAGTTTGTTATAATAGCGGTGGCTTATGTAAATGCTAGACTTTGCAAAAAGGCCACCCTCCTACGCAGACGGAGGGACATGTAACCACAGGCGTTCCAAGGTCACTTCTCGAGAAAAGCGAAAAATAAATTAATTTTTCGGTCACGTACGTATTTATTCACAAAAGCGTCACGCGCGCGTTGCGTGAGTCCTGGGGGAAAGACGGTGTTAGGCTGACGCGGTGTTAGGCTGACGCGGTGTTAGGTTGTGCGAGGAGCAACTGACAATTTGAACGCTTTATAAGGGATTGTATGGGGAACGAGATACGGTCGATTTAATTAGAACACTAAATATTCCGAAATATGAACATTGAATATGAATAAGGAACTCTTAATAAGCGCCTTTCTTCTCCTGATGCATGTGGTGGTCGATGTCACCGGAGAACATGTGCAACTGCTTCCGTAAGCCTCATTGAGGCAATGACAGTGAAGCAGATATTCAAGCAGATGAAAAAGTTTGATGAGACTAAAATAGGTTATTATTTGAAAGACCCTTTCATGAAAATAGAGCTTTCGATTAATTTCAACTTTCAGTGTGAATACTGTAGATAATGGCGGAGGGAAGTGAATAGGCCATTTTTGATATATTCAAATTCTAACATGGCATCGAGGATTGGGGGAATAAAACAAAAGAAATTAATTATCCATCACTTAACCCCGATGCGATTCCTTTTGGTTTACTCCCCCAAGCCTCGGAGCCAAGTTAGAATTTTAATTTATGGAAAATGGTCTATTGCATGGTATTGACATAGGCAGGTTTAGATCGCTTCACAGCAATAAAGCTTCAGTGCCCAATAAGATAGACAAGCCAGCGTCGTGCAGTGATCTCTATGTCCACAACATTTTGTCATTCAAATATTATGGAGAATAATTATTGCCTGATAAACAATGTTTGGTGAATTCACATCAAAGTTATTGACGGAAGGGTGCAATTATCGTGAAGCCAATCAAACTGTTCTCATAAAATCTCCCGGTCTTTTCAATTTAGTACACTGTGCTTTTTTGACTTTCGGCTTTTGTGCGTTTTAATCTCAAAAAGGAAAAAAATTTTTTTTTTCTTCTACATGTATTTTGGGAAGAGGAATTGCGCTGCTCAGTATAAAATGAGCTATTTTAAATGCGTTGCGTTAGAGCTATTTCCATCTTAGTCGTTGGGGGCATGTCCTAAAAGAAGGCGAGAAAGGCGCTACCTTTAGCACTTTACTGTCTTTGCGTATATTGCTTGTGCTAATATTCTCATTCGCATGTGAAAACCAACCTTCGCCAATAGACACAACAACAAAAAAGTACAATAACAAATTGAGCTGCATGTTCTATGGAATTACATCTAATTTTCTATGATTTTTATTAGCCGCTTTGATTTATGCCCTTCCAGATCTTCAGCTAAAAGAAACAAATTTTAGGATTTTGAAAATTATTAACAACAAAACCGTCAGCCATTGTTTCGGTGTTTCACTGAGGCTTCAATTTATACACACATCAGGTAAGGTCTTCATAATTCTTATTCTCAGCAGCAGCCTGATCAGTTAAAGTACTGGCCTTTATTTAAGTTTCTCAGTTTTGCTTTTGCCACCAAACGCTTGAAAAAATATTTATAATAAAAAAATTTGGTCAATAAGTAATGCTAGACAAAAGTGTTGTGATATTTTCGCCGGACCATTACCGTGTATACCTGCTGAACTGATGTTGATGTAAATTTTATGAGGGCATATGGGTCTATAACTAGAAAACGTGCCACTCGTTATAGTTATGGCAGGAAGTTATGTATTTGTATACGTGCGTAGACTTACAAATCGCAGGGAAGTTTTGCTATTTTCGCTGTCGGGAATATATTTAAATCACACTCATGTTTGGCAGTTAAGTTCTGAAAAGAGCTTTTTGATATTATGATAAATAACCAAAATACATTTGGAATAAATTACTTTATATCGCTTTAGCGATAATTGTCTTTTAAACATTAGAGTAAGGCGGTTTAGAATATGATATGTGATTTTGTCAGTGGTAAGTCACTCATGCAAAGAACGAAGCCTTTGCTTAGTTGTAGAATAATATACCTTGACTTGACTTCCTTGACGTTTAGCATTTATTTAAAGAAGAGTAATTATTAACAGAGCAACATCGATTTAAAATGCGCCAAAACCTTTTGAATGAAAACCCAATACAAGGATCGATGCGCAGGGCTGTTTTGAATTAATATAAGTACTTATCTTCTAATTTTTTTTTTTTATTATTTCTTATGAGCTGCTCATTTATAGTGTTATCATCGTGAAAACGTTGACCCATGAAAGAAAATCTCTATACTTAACCGCAGAGTGTGCATGTGCGTTGTAAAATAACTGATCATTTTTTTTTTTTTTTGAAACACCTCCTCGATGGAACTTGCACCAATACTGGCAAACATCGAAATCAATACTTACATAAATAACCACAAGAAACCGTTAACATGAAGATTTTTGCTGCCATCTGACAAACGCAGAATTCAGAGCCAACATCTTTCAGCAGATTGTCATGGGTCAAGTGTGGTATAGCTAAACTGAACTACCTTGTAGTTGACAAATGTTGGTGATTTCACCCTCAGCCGTAAAAGGTGAATCTACATTGAAGTAATATGATAGATAGGCCACTTTGTGATCCCTTTTTCAGTTTCGAAGCGTCGGGGGGTATCTCACCTATTGCAGTTAAAAACATTTTCAATTTTATTTATTTCCTTTTTCACTCCGGGTGCCCACTTTATCTCCCACACGGTATACTAGAATTACCGTTATCTGAAAAAGGAAAAGCTCATTTATATTATATCCGGTTCAGTAGGGACCTGAATTCTAACTAAAACTGGCAGCAAAATGAAAGACATCAAAGAAAAACCGTAATATGCGTTCAGTAAGCATTACGGAACTGTTGACTCTTGGGAGGGACCGTGTAGGTTATTAAAAACTGATTTTTCATGATTAAAACCTTCCTGCTTTTGGCAAGTATTTTATAATACTGATCTATACAATTTCCTCCAAAGTTACGCGAAGACCTAAACCTGGTTTCCAGTTGATACTGTTACCAAAACAACTTAGACTGGTAAAACCTAAACACTGTTTCCTATCTTCATTCTACCGAATTTGTAGAAACATGTACTGAACTTTTAACTTTACTTCAATATTGTTCCAACTGGCGATAAAGTCGGGGATATCGAAAAACACCGAAGGATATCAGAAGGAGAATTTAAATTACCAGTTTAAGTTGGCTTTTATTAACTGCATATCTTTCAGATATAATTCTAGATTTGCATAACAATACTGTAAAACAAAGATGCTAGGGGTGAGCTGCAGAAAATTCGTGATAATTTTTTTTTTTAAGTTGTGTAAACAGTTTTACTTAAAGAAATGAAAGTTTGAGTAATGAATGACGTTTGTACAAAACATCGTATATCCAATTCCCTTATGCTACCACCGAAATTTATATACGTGCAAGTCTGTAGACCGCTAAAGAAACGAATTGAACATACATCTTCAGTGGCTCAGCTGCAACTTAAAACACTCATGCAGCTGTTAGCGCATTTGATCTCAGACTGCTATTATTCAAAAGCAAAAAATGGACCTCAAATCATCTTAGCTTTATTGTTATACCAAGAGACGTTATCCGTAAACAGAGTGCATACATGTATGTAATTGACGCATGTATGATATTGCGATTAATATCTTACTTCACATATGTTTCTCATGGAGTAGTACAAATATTAATAACAATTTAAAAACGATCTCTGGCTAAAAATGTTTACAGACATACGAGCTTTCGACTGTTAGATCTACAGTCTTCAACGGGTAATGATGAATGACGAAATATGAATATAAATGAGTAAAAATAAAGAGAATGGACTATGTAAATTAATCATGAATGTGCGTTTAACACCCTAAGAAAGGAACACATAAGAAATGTCAAAACAGCGGCTAAAGGCTCCAAAATTGCGAACCATGCGTGGTCCCATGAACATTCTATTGACTTTAACAACGCCTCCTTAATTGACAAAGGCAGTTTCCGAATAAGAAAAACATTAGAATCGTGGCATACTATGGTGACTCCAAATGCTGTCAACAATTCCTGCCCATTCCCTGGGCAATACAACATTCTTTTTACACGCATTCTTGATTAATTTACATAGTCCATTCTCTTTATTTTTACTCATTTATATTCATATTTCGTCGTTCATCTTTATCCGTTGAAGACTGTAGATCTAACAGTCGAAAGCTCGTATATCTGTAAAATATTTTTAGCCAGAGATCGTTTTTAAATTTTTATTATGCTCAACCCTGGCTACGGTCCTTCAATATTTTTAAGTACAAATATTGCCGGTTTCCGGTGACATTTCTGATCAA
Organism: Orbicella faveolata; assembly: GCF_042242905.1. Lineage (NCBI taxonomy): Eukaryota > Metazoa > Cnidaria > Anthozoa > Scleractinia > Merulinidae > Orbicella > Orbicella faveolata. Next base: position 20,453,740 of record NW_028301564.1, read on the forward strand.
CGTCACTAGTGAACATTTTCTTCATTTTTCTTTCATAGCATACAAGTGTGATTTTTTGCAGATCGACATCGTTGTGTTTTTTGTATCCTAAGAATGATATCCATACACATGTATAGATAACTTAAATATTCAATAATAGTTCAAGAATTGTATTTTTAATTCAGAACGTGCTATGTTGCATGAACGTGCCAAAAGAACGATACAGTAGAATATTTCTTGTTTGATACTCATAACAAGAAAACATTGCTCATGTTTCTCTCCTCACGGGTTTCGAGTAGTCTTCCTTCTGGCGATCGGCGATGTAAAATATGTTCCAAAATCATAGTTTTCTAGGACAAAAACTTAAATCATCTGTATATCTTATCCAGTAGTTTTTAGCAATGAAAGCTTCCTTCAAAGCGCCCAAGAAGACTGACTGCTAAACCCACTGGAGGCTGAAGAGTTTTTCAGCCGCACTAATGCGAAATTTTCTGTTGATTTAGCCGCCTTCTTCCTGACACAAGGAAACGCCTTTAAAATTTTTAGGAAACCTTGGCGGTACTTATCATTCAAGATGAAATAAATACATGGATTTATCGACGCGTTGGAGTACAAAATAAAAAACGCAGAAAACGCAAAGTTCTCCATGCCGCAAGGCATCTTCCAATCCCAGACGAAATAAAACAGAATGGCGTAGACGTTGAAGGGCATTACACAGACGATGAAAGCCACGAGTATTGCAATGATGATTCTTACCACTTTCTTGTCTTCTCTTAATCTCTCAGACATCATGTATCGTGAAGGGCCCTGGCCTCTCGTATGTCTACTTCTGTTCAAATTCAGAATAACGGCAGAATATAGAAATGTAACTGCACATGTTGGGATAGCGATCAGACAGACGAATATTACAAGAAAATGCGCTTCCTGAGATTTCTTTTGATCGAATCTGGGAGCCCAGCTTATTGCGCAGTACGTTTTGCTATCAACCGTCACTATCCTAAAAATGTAGAAGTAAATTGCTTGCAGACCCATCGATGTGAGCCATATTGTCGGTACGATGATTTTACAGAGTTTAGCCGGCTTCCTAAACTGTTTACGCAGAGGGAACACAATTCCTCTATACCTGTCGATAGCTATAGCTAAAAGACTCAGAATTGAGACGCCAATTGTGATGTCTTGAAAAAAGTGAGCACTTTTACAGAGAACTGAACCCAACAGCCCGTTAATTAACCATCTGCGAGGTCCAAGCAATATTTCTGTTATCTGCCTCGGTACAGCCAAGACTGTTATTAGAATATCTGAAACTGCCATATTGGCGATGAGATAATTGGTAATGGTTTTCATTCCCTTGCTCCTCGTAATGATAGCAATGAGCAAAGAGTTCCCAAGGACTGAAACCAGCAGGAGGACGCAGTAAAAGAATATTTTAACTTCTTTGCTTACACTGGTGTCGCTTTGGAACGGTTTGCAGCTGTATTCGTCTAAAATGGTCGTGCTGTTCAAAGACGAACCACTCGTTGTAGGTGACTGGTTGGTCAGCTGTGTTGTGGTATCCATGAGTCGTTGAATTAGAACCGAACAGTATTATGAAAATGCAGGCAGGAAGTGACACACAATTCAGTGCAGCTCCAACAGAATAAGCTCTTTGCTGAAAACGGCAATATTATCTCACCAATATTCAGTGCTTTGGTAGGGCCCCAAGTATTCGACAAAATGGTGAGTGAAACTTCAGTGCTTCAAGCTGAACTATATATGACGTCTAACCCTGACTCCTCTTTCCTCTACTGATTATGACTTGCGTCATAACATTGGCAAATTGTCCAGCCTTTTTTTCGTTTTTTGGCTTGATTACTTTTTTGTTATTTAAGTTTGTTCAGTTGTTTCAATCATCGGAGCCAAGAACACAAACACACAAAATAGCTGACAAACCGTGGAACCTAGAGATAAATATTACTCGGAGAATTGCCGAGAATTTTTAATTTTGAATTTAGAAATTTAATTCAGAATTCTTAAATTTAATTCAAATTTAAAAATCTCTTCAGGAAAAACCTCTACAGGTAAACAATAATGGGAAATTGTAGCGTGACATTAATAAGCAATATTTATCCTAAAAGACGAATTAAATTGTGAGCGGAAGCCTGTACAGCGGGCTAATAACGTGTTTCTTTTCATTTGAAAAACGCATCGATTACTCTATTGCTAAGATATCATTCAGTTTGACTTACTATTTTAATATTGTGTAGATTTGACATAAGAAGGACTGCTGATATATCATGAATTGCAACGCACGTGCAATACCGCCTGTTGTTTACTCCATTAGCGACTTAACTGTACTATTTTTTGTATCCTCTGTGCCTCGCTGGCTAGGCTACCGTGTTTTTTGAGGTTAAGATAAAAATGACGAGACAATTGTCGAGGTATTAAAACAGCGACTAGAAAATTATACAATGAGCTACGTAGGTGCGAAAAACGTAGATTAGAGCTTTAAGGTAACCGTCTCAAGAGATTTTTCGTTGGAGAACCAAGTTACAATCGCCAAGAAATGGTTGCTATCAATTTACATCGCAGCTGCAATATTTGTACTTTTCGGGTTTCTCGACACTGCGTGTGGGTCCCTTTTCCGAAACTTGCTGAAGGACTTTTCCGCAAGGAGGATAAAATTAACCTTTTCATTCTCGTTTAACAAGCTGTCGAGAAGAAAGAGAAAAAGTAATTATATATGTCAAGGGGTTAAATTTATTCAGGTCTTAAATAAATAATGATCATTATGATCATTGTTTACACTGGTGTCGCTTTGGAACGGTTTGCAGCTGTATTCGTCTAGAATTGTCATGCTGTTCAAATCCCAAAACGAGTCACTCGTCGTTGGTGACTGGTTGGTCAGCTGTGTTGTGGTATCCATGAGTCGTTGAATTAAAACCGAACAGTACTATGAAAATGCAGCAGGAAGTAACGCCCGATTCAGTGCAGGTCCAATTGAATAAGCTCTTTGCTGAGAACGGAAATAATACCTCACCAATATTCAGTGCTTTGGTAGGGTCCCAAATATTCCACAAAATGGTGAGTGAAACTTCAGTGCTTCAAGCTGAACTATATATGACGTCTAACCCTGACACCTCTTTCCTCTACTGATTATGACTTACGTCGTAAAATTGGCAAATTGTCCAGCCTTTGTTCTTTTGTTTCTAGTTTGTTTTCGTTTTTGTTATTGAAGTTTGTACAGTTTCAATCATCGGAGCCAAGAACACAAACACACAAAATAGCTGACAAACCGTGGAACCTGGAGATAAATATTAAAGAATTGCCGAGAATTTTGAATTTTGAATTTAGAAATTTAATTCAGAGTTCTTAAATTTAATTCAAATTTAAAAATCTCTTCAGGAAAAACCTCTTTAGGTAAATGGGAAATCGTAGCGTGACATTAATAAGCAATATTCATCCTAAAAGGCGAATTAAAATTGTGAACGGAAGAGTTACGGCGGGCTAATAACGTGTTTCTTTTCATTTGGAGAATGCCTTGATTATTTTATCCCTAAGATATAATTCAGTTTTGACTTAATATTGTGTAGATTTGACATAAGAAGGACTGCTGATATATCATGAATTGCAACGCACGTGCAATACAGCCTGCTGTTTACTCCATTAGCAACTTAACTATTGTTATATCCTCTGTGCCTCGCTGGCTAGGTTAGCGTGCTTTTTTGGGTTACGATAAAAATGACGACACAATTGTCCAGGTATTAAAACAGCGACTAGAAAATTGTACAATGAACTACGTAGATGCGAAAAACGTAGATTAGAGCTTTAAAGAAACCATCTCAAGTTACAATCGCCAAGAAATGGTTGCTATCAATTTACATCGCAGCTGCAATATTTGTACTTTTCGGGTTTCCCAACACTGCATGGGTTCCTTTTCCGAAACTTGCTAAAGGACTTTTCCGCAAGGAGAATAAAATTAACATTTTCAACCTCGTTTAACAAGCTGTCGAGAAGAAACAGAAAAAGTAATTATGTATATCGCGGATTAAATATATTCAGGTCTTAAGGTGGCTCCCTAGAGTAATTACGAACACCCTCCCTATATAGAGTGCGAGTTAGAAACGGAAACTTTGTTAATTTCTCTTAAAGTTTTCCCTGCAGAGATTTATCAATATGGGTACTGTTAAAATAAGGCTTATGTTTCGGTTGTTAATTTTTGGATTAAGGCCGTTACCATGGTAACAACTCATCTAATGACAGGCAGATATATTCCTCATTTTGGCTTAAACTCCTTAATATTTATACTTTCCTTCGGTGAAAGTTTTTCATACTTCGCCACATCATGGAAATGATATTCCCTGACATTTTGAATTGGTAAAAAGTCAAGATTGCTTAGACGGTTTTTCCAATATTCCGCAATTTGTCATTATTCTAAACATATTAGATTAGCTCTGACAGATTTTAACAAAAATATTTTTCCCTTACCTGGAGCATCTCCACTCTCTTGACAATCTGACAGTCATTTCACCCACTCGTACTAATCTCCAGGAAAAATAAGACTTGCTAAGCAATGATGCCAGGCGAACTGGTCTGTCACACAGATTTTTTTTTATTCGTTCCAGAAAAAAACGCTAAATGTAAATTTGGTAGTGTCATTAACTATACGGTTAAATTACTTTTCATTTTCTTTTTTCTTTTTATCATTCACTTACTGTTTGTTTGCATCTTGGTTTTTTGAGTGTAACAACAGTGCTTAAATCTTTGAATTTTTAAAAAAATAAATACAATAGTAATTGAAAAAAACCAGAAAAGGAAACAAAAGATGATAATCCATAACAGATTATAAAATCAAAATAGGATTACAGTGCTACTATTGACAAATGCTAATGATTAAACTGAGCAAGATTCCTACAAGAGATCTACCGCGTGTGATTTAATCAGCATATTTCAAAGGCAAACTGTGTTTTAATAGAGAAAATAAAACCATACGTCGGAAGAACGAAGATTAACAGGACAAATTCATTTTTCCTATAACAAGCTGCACTGTACCACAAATTAACAGCTCTTTCCCGTCTTTTTTGATGAGACATTTTTTGGGTCAATAATTCGATTTCCAATAAGCCCTTGTCCAAATTTTGATCACGAAAGAAAACCTGCTTTAATATTTGACTTAACACACGTCACAAAGACTTAGGAGATTTTGAGAAATGCTACACGATGGAATAAGATTATATAGATTGCATAATTTTATTCGAAACAACTTTTGAATTGTGTTAAAACACCACCCAAATTTGACCCAAATATTGTTAAATAAACATGAAGTCCTTTTCTTTCTAGACTACGAGTAGTCCCTCTTTCACTTAGTCCGTCGTGCGTGACGCGAAAGAAAACCGCGAGACAAAAATGGCCGCGCGAAATCCTGGAGGCGAGAAGCCCCCAGGATTTCGCGCGGTCATTTTTTTTCTCGCGGTTTTCTTTCGCCTCACGCACGACGGACTAAGCGAAAGAGGGACTACTCGTAGTCTATTTTCTTTCCAAATGGTATGAATTAGTCCATCACCGAAACATGTTGTGCTATCGTCTTACAGTGTTTCTTATGGAACTAGATGCTTTGCTGCGTGTACCCAGGCAGTCGTTATACTGGGAAGCAGTAGCTATATTGCAATTGAGCTAAATGTTCCGCATTTGAAGTTGTACGAAATTCAATCCAATCAATGTGCTTAAGCTCTTCTGCTTTTGATTGCATCTCTTGGAATCGATTACTAGCTTATTACTCGTTTGCAGGTCTTTAGGGCGTGAAAAGAGTCAAGGTCTTTATATCAGCCTATAAACGTTTCAGTCTATTTTCCTCAGCCTTTGTCGTTGTTATTTGCGTTTCTCAAGCAAGCGAGACATTTTGAATTTCCGAGTTATGGCGGTGCGTGACATAGACCTACGAACGCGTTTGTCCAAAAACATATACTTATGTCGTGATTTTTAGCCCAATCAGCAGTTAAAGTACTAGGAAAAGTACTTATGTAAATGCTTGTTTGTTCAGTACAGATAATCAGTCGCCTAGATAGCCAAAGTAAGCTCCAGATATTTACACTATTTTCCGGCCGCAATGTTGGCGTACCGCGGAGGTACTGGTCTCTGTAAATTTGTGCAAAATATTTCGACGAATATCTGAGCTTGGGAAAACGCACAGACTTAAAAATTAGCGAAGTGTCACCTTTATTAATCTCCTATAATATCACAATTTCTTGATTTAATCCACTAAATGGTTGTCGAATAAATTTTCTATTACGTCAGGATTGCATGACAGTGCAAGCCAAGAATTGTTTTGCTGGGGTCAACATGCGTATACATTAGTTTCTTTCAGCTTAAATGTACAATAATTCGCTACATGGGTTTCACTCTTGTAAAGACACATAACTCTGTTACAAGAAAAATAACGAGAAAATATCGTTTAGTTCGAGATTTTATCTTTATTATACTTAAAGAAGTTTCTTAGAGCGTTATACTTAGGTGTACTCGAACAGATACATTCGTAAACAAATTTTCTAACCTTTCTGCTCTTGTTACTCAGACGTTCTTGAGTTCGTGTTGGGATTCTACTTGGTTCACGATCATACGATGACGCTTCTGAAGATGCTTTTTATCAAGTTGAAGAGTTGATAGCCCCGGTTGATGGCTCCTTTGGTATAACACGATTCTTGATAAATTCACTCAAAATGTTCGCTCGTAAATTGATCTCTCGTAAGGCTTGCAGACCGACCCGTTCCGAAAACGCTTAATGTCCTTTAGTGTTGGTCTACCTCGAACGGTGTGTTCGTTCGTATATGATTTCATCGCCCTAGAAATCATGGAGTTCGTGCTAACTTTTCAAGACGACAACTTCTGTAAATTCCATGTGCTCTACGCATCATTCTCGTCCCCAGTGCTACTCGTCTTAAAATGTCGTTGACGAGTAGCTCTGGATGCACCAAAAAATTCGTTTTTTTGTTATTGGCTGACAAAAAATGAACGCAGAATGAATGCAAAATGAATACGCAGCAGAAATGAAAATTACAAAGCTCTACGCATTCCATTTTACTTCCGGCCCGAATGGCGGCACCTTCGCTCAGTTGACACAGGCAAAAACGCAGAACAAATGGTGACCTTTCCCGATCGATCCGAAGGAATCGTTAAAGTTTCCACGTAACCAAAGAAGTACGTCGCCTGCAACGATGTCATTCTCGATCGTAATCATCGTCCTTTGTTGTGGCAGCCGAGAAGGTGGGAAGAAACGTTTAAAACTCTGAGAATCAACCAGCTGATACAACAATTACTTTGTCGCGACCATACCCCAAGAAATCATAAAATTCAGTTCGAATCGGCAGTGGGTTTCAAGAAACGTTTGTCTTCCGTTATGAAAAGCTCAAGAGGAAACTTAGAGCCAGGTGAAAAGACGAAGAAATATTACTCTTGCTAAGCAAATGTGGCACTGGAAATCCGAAGGTGAGTGTGTTTTTCTCTCTCTGAAAGATCAAGCAGATCAGATTCTAGCAGTCCAAAATGTATTGATATTAAATTGGCAAAATGAGTCAAAGGTCCGTGTTATAATACTCTGCTTCATACCTGGATGATGTAGCAAATGGTCTGAACATGAAATTTGGTTTGTTTCTTCCACATATTGTTGTGTATGTATCTGTTGCTATCTGTTAAGAAGCTTCTGCTGTTGTAGGTATGTATAAATAAATATCTGTTTTTTAGCTCCCCTCTCTTCATTATTGAGACCTCCCCTATAGTCACCCCCAAAAGACAGGAACAAGCATTTTGTGGTCAGGCAAGAGTTTAGTTTGCCTTAGAGCCTCCACCCAATTTTTTTGTTTTTTTTTTTAATAATTTACTTGTGGCAAAACTACGTACATTGGAAAACATATAAAAACTCACGATTAAAAATTACAAATAAAAATGTTCGTTGGCCTTTTGCCTAAATAAAAGCCTAGAGTTCAGAGTTCTTATGTCCGCCGGTAAACTGTTAAAAATTGAAGCCCCTAAAAACGAAAAACTCCGACGGCCAAACTCCAAGTTCATTATCGGCAGTTCGATAGATAACCATAGCTGAAAATTGAGGCCCTTTCCTCTCTCCCCACTTTAGTTAGGAAGCAACTGCAACCAGCAAAACTTTATTCCGTCACAAGAATATTAATCAGTAAATAACAATTTAATTTATCATCTATGCAAATAACTGTGAACAAATATAAGAGACAATTATTTATACATGTATAACTGATAATGAATCATCAGACTAGTGAGTTTCCAAATGTAATGTGGGAATTATCTCTACCAAAAACGAATCAAACATTGTAGGTGTACAGAGTTACATTAATATCCCCATAAGAAAAATATCATAATCTTTTTGTTAGCCTTTGAAAAGTTATTTATTTCCTGCCATTATTTACTATTCTTTGTTAATTTTCAGACCATAATAGTGCTACATAAATTCCTTGAAGGATGACCATATATGGATAATTCAAATAGGAATGTTGCTCTTGCAGTTCAATAAATGATACTGAAAAAAAAGGAGATGGATATAGAATCATCGTTAATAGTAAAGCTATGTGGTTGATATTCTGATCAACCACAAGACGTAGACAGTATGCATTCAAGATTTGTTGTTGTACATGGTTGTATAGCAGGCTGAAGAGCCTTATTACCATGAAGTAACACGAATTGTAGAAGAGCAATGACATTGCATTATTTCCCATTCATTTTGTTCATGCAGTTTCCTAACAAAAAAAAATCTTCCATAATGTACATTGAGGCACACCAATATGAATCACTCTCCTTACATCAGGAACCTCTCCATGTATACCAATGCCAAATACTAATGTTATAGTTACATCAGTTTAGCTGTATTATATTTTTGGTAACATCATGTACTCATATGGGGATACTGAAATAAATTGTTGTTGTTGTTGTTGAAAGCACCCAAAAGATTAAGCTTCATATAAGCTGGTTGAAAGGTATAAAATGAACAAAAACAATTATATCAATAAAAGTAGTGGGGGGTGGAGGACAAAATGGTGGGAATAGCCCTATATCTAGTTTTGTAGTGTCTGCAGGCTTTTGTCAAGCCTGAATGTACAAAAATCATCATTAGATGTTCCAAATAAGCCAATTAAAATTGCTGCAGAGCCATTATGGAAGCCCCCAGTACACATATATAACCACTCGATAACAACTGGCATAAGACTTTTTTTTTCTCTGCGTTTTTCTTAACATGGTAGTAACCACTTCAAAAGCCAATTACTACCCTATACCTTGGTTACCACACACATATTTTTTATTCGTTCCATAGCCATATGCAAAATAGATTTCTCCTCTCATATTTATTTAATTATAATACTGATGTAAATTAATTCTGCAAATAATGCACAATAAAAGTTGATTGATTGATTTAATTTGACAGTTTAATGATCTGTTGATCGTGTAAGACCCTTTTTTGTAAAAAAAAAAAATAGAACAGAATAGGGTTACTTGAAAAAATGAGGACACGAAAGATCATATGAAATTGAGCACCGTTATTACATTCCTTGCAAGGAAACATGAGTAAAACTCCAATACAACAAAACTTTCCTGAGTTCAACAGATTTTTATTCTGCTACAGCTTACAAACCTATGTAAATAACCAGGAAGTAAATAGTTCTTACCATTAACAAATTTTCCCTTCATCTATCAACACGGCTTATATTTAAATCCTCTGGTCAGTGATGCAATTTCCACGGCTGATTTCCACAAACGCTTCCGTGTGTCCATAAACAAATTTTACCGTGTCATCAATAGACGTAATACATGTCGTATCCTGGTTACCTTTACTATCCATGTGATTACTTTGCTTGAAAGCTTTAACAACTACACGCCGCTCTATAAACTTCTCCTTTTCATCGAATATGAAGAGAAGAAACAACAAGAACACAGCTATCGATCCCTGAATTTTTCTATAGACGGTCCACCACAAAATGCACCGCGAAACCCGTTGGTAAAACATTACACAAGCTGGCAATCGTGTTTGAAGCGACGACGGCATTTAAGGCCGCTTTCTACTTTCTTTTTAACTCTAAATCACCTAACTTCAGCGAAGTGAAAACTCATGTCAACGTTTCGATCTGTTTACATCTGAAGAATACACTCTATTCCTCTCTCCCCTCCCTCAGGATTAGTTTCTGAGCATGAGCAGATATGCTGCCCAAATTTACGCATCCGTTACCGGATGTCCGTGATTTACGGACATCCGGTAATGGCTGCTACCAGAGCCCTCCGTTTCTCCGACCACGTGACCCAAAGAAACGGAGGCTCTGAGGACGAAAATGTCTACGCATGTACAGCTGACGCATGCGTTTTAGAGACCAGACGGCGATTTGTGACTGAACGAGGAAAAAAAAAAAACGGAGCCGAAATTTGAACCCAGGCCTCACTGCCTGGGTAATAAGCACACTTTCTAGATAATTGCACCTGCCGGCTCTTGTGATCATGTCATTCGAATTATCGGCAATCGATTCGCTACTGGCGAAATTACTTAACGTGGCTATCCGGACTTCACCATCTATGGTGCTGACCGATCTCCTTGTTTAGATCTGGGAATACGAAGTCATTCCTATGGACTGGGGCAGGAGCCTGATATTCAAACTTCCGAAGAAGGGTGACCTCAGCAAATTTAACAACTGGCGAAGCATTTCACTTTTGTCCATTCCTAGCAAGGTCTTCTGCAGATTCCTCCTCAAAATCGATCGGCAGGGACAGCAGCATTTCTGAAAGATCGAGGCTACATAAATCAGAATTTTGCTCTTCAGTACATCATTTGCATATTGAGCAGTGCATCGATTGTAATCTCTCCTTGTTTATCAACTAACTTCATCGACTTCAAAGAGGAATTTGACAGTGGTTACCGTCAGAACCTATGGAAGATCCGTACGATTAGTTTAAGACGGTTTCCGCTCAAAGTCCAAGCAATAAGTGCAAATATTATTTACTAAAAATATACTTATAGCACGGTAACTTTTGGAATACTATTTGAAACAACTCATGCACTTCAGCTCATTTATCTAAGTGACCCCGCGATTAAATTCTCAAGCATTCTCGAGAAAGTTAACGTCAAACCTCATAAGAACGCCTAGAGCGTGTGTTACTGTGTTTTTAAGCAACGCGAAACGTCTTTTTTAATTGAAATATGAATAACTTCAAGTTCATTGTTCTCTCGCGGGGTCACCTTGAGAGCTAAAGTCTCGATAAGTTCCTCTTAACTGTATTCAAAATATTACCATGCCGTTAGGTTTTTTTGGTAACTTCATTTTTGCCATTATTACCGAATGTTCTGCGGAAATCATCTTAAATTTCCTTTCAAGAGCAGTCCTTGCAGACTGCTTAAACTCGACGAATTCACCATTGTCGCACGGCTGTGGTTCAAGTTTACCCAGTTGCTTTTCATCGTCCAGACAGCTGGATCTTTTAGCTATAAATCGATCTTCAGTGGCATACGCCAAAGACGAGTTCCCTAAACTAGATGGCACTAGTTACAGAACCTATCTATTTCCCTTCGTCTGTTTTATAGATAGGCAATATTCCTTTTAATAAGATTTAGATAATCAATCTTGGCAACCGGCGCATGCAAGATATGATTCTCTCTGCTTTTAAATGCCTTCACTTTTGTAAATACCGTCAATCTCCTGAATACTTAAAGATTAGTTTAGTCTGCGATCAAGCACTTATTCCTTAAGAGGAACTGATATCTTACCCTACCTAAAATATGTACAACAACTTAATTATGGCCTTAATTCTTTTAGTTACTAGGCGGCCAATTGCAAATCCTGGAATGCACTTCCAAATCAATATCCTCCTGTTCCAATTTTAACCTTCCGCAAATTAATTATGTCCTGTGATATTGCATAAATTTAACTGCTTTGTTCCAATTTTTCTTTCATTATTTCAAATTCCTAATGTGGAAGGTCGAAGAAGAAAAGGTCGAGGAAATTAACAGCAATGCTACCCTATAAATTTCAGGGTAAATAAAGTTTATGATGAAGATGATGATAATGATAATGACGACGACGACGGCTTTGTTTGTTTGTTAGCTAGACATAATTCTTCTATCTTCTCAAATGTAAATGACATTCCTCGAGATCCATACAGCGAACACCACACCACAAATTTTGCCACCTTTTCATATCATCACTTCTTTTAGATCAAAATGAAAGGTTCACATCATCAGTCGACTTATAATTCGTGGAGATTCCAGTAAAGCAATTGTTGCATTCGTCCTTGCTGGATACGATCTGATTATCACAAACGGGGTGCTACGCGGCTCGCGTGTTATTTACCGCTTTGTATTCAACGCGGGCTCATGAGGATGATAAGTAAATTTCACTCCTGGATACTAGGAGTAGTGGCAGAAAGATAAGAAGCACAGAAGGGACACGTTTAGCCATTAGCATGAAACAATATTGGTAGAAAATTTCTGTCCTCTGTGGTTGGTGATTGTCAAATCAGTTTGAAATAGTGTCAGAGACACCTTTCAGCTGCAATACAGATGGCTGAGAGCTGTAGTGAGCTATACTTTGCTCGCTGCTGTGCCCTGAAACGGACTGGAACATTCGCATCTGAAAGCAAGGTTATGTCTTTATCTTAACTGATATTAAGAAGCGGTTTTGATGTGTCATTCCTCACATCAATCAGTGTGTCAACAATTATTTCGAGACTGAGAAAAGTTGAACTTTTTCAATAAATTAATCTCATAAACATTTTGTTTATTGGGTTTGTTAAATTCGAGATAAAGCAATGGTTCTCGGCTCACCAAGACCAATCTTGTGTTTGGTTTAGTCTCGCTCGACTGCCGACTGAGACTGCTCGAGTACTTTTTCTGAGCCTTTCTCAAAAAAGAAATGGCTTTATCTTTCTTCTTCCTGCTAGACTATGCTTCTCGTACCTGTTCAATGCCTCGACAAGACTTTTTTGTACCTTATCTTTTGCCCAATCATGTAAAACATTATTAAATTCTCAAAACTTTCCGCCATTTTAAAACACAGAGGGAAAACCCACTGCGTGAAAGCCAAAACATTCTAGAGTATTCTAGACTCGAATATGTGACTGTGACGCAATAGAACCCTAGAGTATCCAAGCCGCCCACAACACGTGATGTACACCTGGAATATTCGTGTCGAATAAGGTGGAATACGCTCCGTTCATAATCGTTCGTGGATTTTCGTTAAAGTATACCACACATCTGTCGTACTCCTAGAGTATGATGGCGAACCCTTTGTAAAAGGGATTTTACAAAAGAGGGTAGTAGTTCGGGTGCACAGTATTCTCCTGGAAATTTAGACTATGAATTCAAAGTATGTGCGATCTGCGCGTGTATACGTTTATCCTCGAATACGTGATCTTGACGCCAAAGCTATAGAATTCTAGAGTATTTATGGCGTGTACAACCGTGACGTAGACCTGGAAAATTCTTATCGAATATGGGCATACGGCAGGAGCACGACCGTGTATTCGTTCCTTGACCAGAACAATTGTACTTTTTTGGTTCATGTTGTCGGTGCAGCGCATGTGTTTTGCTTGAGTCAAGAAATTTACACACTTTGTTGTAGCTTCGAATTCCCCTCATTCGGTTTTGACCGACGTTTTCGGGATAATCACTACAAAGCGATTTCTCTTTGTGTGACCCGTCTCGTCTGACGTGGTGCTGCACAGTGCTGCACAGCACGAAACCGCAAATTGGACACTACGAGATACGTAAAGTTCCGCAAAGTTAAACTGACTAGAGGCACGTAAAGCTGCGCACAGTTTGGTTAGTAAGAGGAATCAAGCTCGTTTCGGAGAAGTTGTGGTGTATTCAGCGGAGAAAGTGCCGAGACCTTCAGACAAATATCTTTTCCCTGTGGGATGAGTTTAACTACGGAGCCCGCAGGGCAAGGAAACTCCTAAATAACGGCCCAATAGCTTCCTCAGTCGACTCCCTGCCATCATATCAACATTGCATTACGTTTGAACAAGAAATCACAAAACGTATTACGAAGACGAAAACACTTTAATCAGATTTTTTACTCGAGGTTACTTTTGAAACGAAATTGACTTTAAATGTGTTTCGAAACGACTTGTAACGAAATGAGAGAAACGACATACATCAGCATTCTGAGTGCCCGACCTTCAACAAGCACGGATCAGCGGTTTTCCACATTACATACCAGGTTCTCTCGGTTCTCGCGCTATTTTTTGGCGTCCTTTTTAAAAGGTGTGAAATGTTGAAGCTTGCATCGATCTCTTGGTCCTTTTTCACTGTTTAAAAACTCTACTTTGGCGGACAAAATTCAGTTTACCTTCACTTCTTCTCTGTGCACGATTTCAAGTAGTTTTTGGTGGCACACCGCTGGTGAAAACATCAATACATACGGAGGTACGAGTCAACAACAACAGGTAAAACGTAAGCCATTGTTGTCTTCTCGGGTTGTCTTGTACGTACGAGTAAGTGAAGCTTAAGTATCCAAGGTAAAGTTCAGTTGTAAAGTTTGCTTGAGATGTATGGAATTGCCTCTGGTTGTAAATGTTTCTTTATCAAGCAGAAGCTATACATTGGAAGTTAATGTAAAACATAAACAAACGAAAACCACACAACAACAAATTCAGGGCCATCTCAAGAAGGTAGATGTTTCCAGGTTTCCGGTAGTTTCAAACGAAGCAACAAAAGAGCTCAACTCTGTTGCTGAGAATAAACATAGTCAAAATACGCCCTGCGCCACAAAACAGTGAATGAATGAACGTCTTACGAAGCTGGTGCTAGTCCCGCCATCTTGGAAATATCTTGAAACAAATGGCGCCGCAAGAACTTGACAAGGTTGTTTTGTTTTGCTGTCTGTTTTTTTTTTTTTTTTGTTTTCGTTTTTTTTGCTTCCTCTTCTTTTTCTTTTTCTTTTTCTTTATGTGTAATAGTAGGCCGAAGCTTAATAAATAAATAAATAAAAGGTCCTGAGTATTGAGTCCTTCGCCGAGGTCACAAAAAGAAACGGAGATGATAACGAGCTGGACTCCCTTAAAATCATGCCATTAAGGGTATGAAAGAAAAAAGAAACGTACCATCCACTGGGCATCGTGCACTCGAGTTTCACAACTCAAAAGAAATAAATCGCAGAATTACGCAGGATGCACCTTCAAATTCCTTCTCCAAAGACAATGAAAAGTCTCAGCCTCAACCACACAAGAAAGAAAGACCTTCCATCATTGATTCAGGCGACGAGAATTGAACTTTTATACCCGAAGTAGACTATTTTCGTTCTCACTTCAAAACCGCTTGTTTCTTTGTCATGCTCGGATGAGTTTTCGTCACATGACATCGTTTTGCATACTAAATGAGACGTAAAGGCGTTTCCGGTTCCGCCTTTTTTTTTTTTTTTTTTTTTTAACAAACCGGCTACTGGAACAATACACCAAAAAGCTAAAAATTTAGGCAATAAAATTGTGTGATTTCAAAATGGATCTAATAAAATGGCAATTGAACTTCGTGTCGTGCAATTATGGTCTGAAATCATACTTGTGATTTCAAATCGAACGAGCGCGCAGCGCTCGTTCGATTTTGAAATCACGCGTATAATTTCAGACCAAATTGCACTCCACTCAGTTCAATTACCATTATAAATCAAAATACTGTGTAAAATTTACTGATTGATTTATTATGATATTTTCCTTGGTACTGCAAGCTTGATTTGAGGTTTCCCAGTGTGGATTTACACATAAACTTAACTAACCTTTTGTGCATATTGTATTTTAATCATAGGATGAAGTAAAATTGGTAATGCCTTACATGTATGTATAATCCCTGGCATCTTTACTTGAAGAAAAAAAAAGGAAAACCTGTGAGGAAGAACCCTGGCTTACAAGATACATGTATGTATTTATGACTATTTAGGGGGCCATGGAGACTTTTTAAGATTTCTTTTTGTAAGAGATTTTGGAAAACTATATTGGCAAGCAAATTTTGGCATTTCATTAGTCAGTTTCTATATATTTTATATATAAACAAGGTGATTTGCAGATCTGTTTTCAGAGTGCTCAGTACTAAACTAGAGCGTGATTATAACAGATGACGAACTGAGCAACTGTAGATTTGACTTGACATTTTATTACTATTTAGTTTTGTAGTACACAACTTGTGTGCAGCACTCATCAGATAAAATTGCCAAATGCGAATTTACATCATTACACTGGTTTAAAATACACATACAACTGTTGGAAATATGATAGCTACAATAAGTGAATGCTTTTACAAAGAAAAAAAAAGGAAAGTTGGAAATTATAGATAAACGCTGTTACTATTGTGTAACAACAGAAGCTTTAAAAGTTAAAATTTAGCATTTTTCAGGAAGAATTTGTTTGCGTGTCTGCATGACGTTATTAGTTCATTCCATTTATTCAGAGAGGCTAACTCAGGCTTACTAAGGTACTTCTCCCAGAGGCATAGGTTACATCAATTTGAAGTGGGGTTATATGGGGCAGCTTGCTTTAAAATCTTTCAAGTGACTTTGAACTTTGATTTATTGTCAGTCACTTGGAAGCTGCCCCATATAACCCCGCTTCAAATCAATGTAACCTACGCCTCTAGGAGAAGTACTTTATTATTTGTAAACCTGAGTTAGCCTCTCTGAACAAACAGAATGAACTGATTACATAACTTCATGTAGACATGCAAACAAATTCCTCTTGAAAAATGTTAAATTTTAAATTTTAAATCTTCTCTTTTACTTTAATAATAACAGAGTTTATTCGGAATTTCCAACTTTCCTTTTTTTAGTAAAAGCATTCGCTTATTGTAGTTATCACATTTCCAATGGTCGCTTGTGTATTTCAAATCAGTGTAATGATGTAAATTCCCATTTGGCAATTTTATTTGATGAGTACTGCACACAAGTTGTGCAGTACAAAACTAAGTAGTAATAAAATGTCAAGTCAAATCTACATTTGATCAGTTCGTCATCTGTTATTTTATATATACATTATATAAAGGTACATGTAAACCCTGTTTCACTGATGGCTACTACAAATTTCAAGACAATTTGCTATGGTAATGTCAAACTACAGTGGAACCTTGATATAATGAAGTGCCAAGGAATTGGCAAAGTATGTTCACTACAACAGGGTTTCGTTGTATCAAGGTTCTTTTCCGTATAATCTACTATTACTGAGGCCATGAAAATCATTTGTTATACTGAGGACCTCGTTACATAGAGGGTCATTAAATCGAGGTTCCACTGTACTAACCATATTCCTTCCAGAGGTAAATATTGAAAATTGCGTTTTATTACTCATTTAGGTTATTAGCCAACTGTAAGGAGGAATTTGTTTGCATGTCTACATGAAGTTGTCTTATCAGTTCATTCTGTTTGTTCAGAGTGGCTATTAGCCGCTCATTTCATGTTAAGAGCTGAAAATTCAGAACAATATTGAATTTGATTCTCAAATTTTGATTGGATTAATTAATGCGTAAAGGTTTGCACCATATCTAGCAAAAAATGAAAGGCTTGTAGAGCTTGCCTGCCTCTGTCAGTGCAAAATGAAACATTAACTGTAACCTTGAACATTGTTGCTTGAATCGTTTTTAATATTTTTAAGCCCACAAACTCTTTCCCTCACATCCTTTCATACTTTGTTTACACTGTAAACTTGATTAATGTGCAACACAACTCCCTCTTCTCTCAAAGTCACCTTAAGTATGTTTTTGCATGCATTAGAAACCAGTTGCTTACAGTGTAGCTTTCCAAATGTGATAAAACCTTTTGGTCATCGATCCCGTCAACACTTAGTGTTGATCTCAGGTCTTGGTTTGAATTTTCAGCTCTTTGTCTTCGGGTTACCCTATATCTTTCAGATTGTCTTGCACCCACGCCATTTAGCATGTCTAATTGAGGTTACCGTATACCTTCAGGGGTGTCTCGCGTCCAAGCGATGTAGCGCGTCCGGTTTAAGCTGTAGATAGCTAAACCCCTATATCAAATTAAAGCTTATAGAGCTGGCTAACAAACCATACCAACAATTTTGAAATAAAATGAATTGCCGATTTTGTCACGGCCACTAAATGCAAGCGTCCTAATCACCTTTTGGAAGCTACAAGCTCAAAGCGAATTTTGTTTTTCGCCAATTTATTTTTTCCTCGGTTACAGGACAAAAAGCGCTAAAAAAGCGTGTCTGCGTTTTTCCATATTCAATTGCAATAAAAAGTTACAGCACATTTTCGAAATGGGATTTAAAAAATGTGAAGTGATCGTACAAAAATCGCTCTCGGAGAAAAAATATTTCGAAATAAACAATTCGCAGGCATGGTTTTGTTTTTTATATGTTTATCTAGCTACTGTCCAAATTTGAGGGCAAACAAACAAATTCCCTTTGAGTTGTAACTCTTTAAAGTGTCTGTTTCAAACGAAAAAATTTATTCGAGAAAACAGCGCTAAGAAAAATCTCTTGCTGCGCAAACAAACTCCGCCCACAAACGCCTTTAACTGGGTTCTCAGATCACTGAGCCAATGCGCGCTTGGAAAATTTACTACCATTAACTGGCGGTGAAATTTACGCGTGAATCTCCAAAAAAACCTTGTGTTTCGCAATGCGCTCAAGGCGGAGAGATAACTTTTCTGCAGCTGGGTTTTTCTTGAAGCTAGTTTGGCAAAATGGGGAAGACGAAAAAGGATACGAACACTAGAGTAGCTGGGCGACGAAAACAAACAAAAGAAAGCGCGGCGGAGCAAATGTGCATGGATAATATCCTAATGGATCTCAATGAGTTGGACGATTCATCGGTATCGGACTCAACAAAAGAATCACTGTAAACATCGCTGTTATCGTTGTCGAGTTCCCAATTTTTTACAGAACCTTTCTCTTCTCTTGACTCGATCTTTTTTTCCGCTTGATACGACCGTGGCTTCATCCGCGAGGCCAACTTTCGCTTCATCACTCATTGATGTATTTTCATTCGTTCTTCGCTTTTTCGAACTGGTAAACGGAGTTTTCCGTGGTCCATGTTTACTTATAACTTAATAGAATGACACCTTATACGAAAAATGTTTGGATTAACAACGCTGATTAACTGAGTAGCAAACAATTCTTGATATCCATATAGGTAATATTCCCGCGAAAGTAGTCTCGGTTGATTGCATACACGTTATACGGCTGTCAATCAAGAGGGAACTTTCACTTCCGGCCATAACGTAAAACCTCCACTTCTCCTCAATATTAAGTTTTTTTCAATTTTGTTTTCAGAAATTAGAGATTACTCTTCGACCATTACTTTGAACCCAAAATCCAAATTTGAAGAAAATTGCCGATCTGAAGGTATACTGTAACCTTAAAGCCAATAAAGCTGACTATCAATCTACACGTACATGTATACCAAGAATTTTGAAATAAAATGAATTGTCAAATTTTTCAGAGTTTCTCTATGCATGCATTCAAATCACTTTTTGAAAGCTAAGTCAAAGTGAGTCTGCCTCAAATTTTGTACAGTAGCTAGTTCATCATCCATGTCTGCTAATTTTTATTTTGAAATATTTTTTCTCTGAGTGATTTTTGAACAATCACTCCACCATTCTTTAATCCTGTTCTGGAAATCTTCTGTAACTTTTACTGCGATTGAATATAGCAGCACGCAGGCAATTTTTTTAGCATTTTGTGTCCAGAACCTGAGAAACAAATTAAATTACCAAGAAACAAAGTTCGCTTTGACTTGTACATGTAGCTTTCAAAATGTGATAATAATAATAATAATGATTTGGACGCCAGCACTAAAATGTCTAGAAAAATTTGGTGGTCCATTTTATTTGAAAGTCCTTGGTATAGTTTGATAGCCAGCTTTATAAGTTTTAATTTGATATGGGGTTTACATACAGTGTCTACAGATTAAATCGGATGCACTACATTCCATTTGTGTGAGACACCTCTAAAGGTATATGGTAGTGTTAAGAGGGTTCCAATTGTGGGAACAAAATAATACTGATGTTGAATATGCAAAGCAGCAATTCATTAATTCATCCTTAATTCTCACACATGAACAAGTAACAATATAAGTTTTATTATTTCTAAATAAAGTATTATTTGAAATGAAATGAAGATGTCATAACGGCAGTTGTTTACTTTTTGTTGCAATAACATGCATATTGTCCTGGTAATTTTCTTTCTTTTGGGTGGGTTTTGTTGGGAATCCAAAGGAATTAAAAAGTGTGTTACACTCGGCAGTTTGAACACAGTTTGGGGGATATACAAGCTTTTGGTATGGGTCCTCAGTACGTCACGTTGGCGTCAGTATTCGATCACGAATACGTTTCATACTCTACATGAGTCTCGTGTCCCAGTCGAACACCACAGAACACTTGAAGTATGTCGTTTAGAATACCTTAAAACCTCACGTATGCCTCAGTATTGAAACATGAACACGTTTCATACTTCGCATGAGTCTCGTGTCCCAGTCGAACACCACAGAACACTTGAAGTGTGTCGTTTAGAATACCTTAAAACCTCACGTATGCCTCAGTATTCAAACATGAACACGTTTCATACTTCGCATGAGTCTCGTGTCCCAGTCGAACACCACAGAACACTTGAAGTGTGCCATTTAGAATACCTTAAAACCTCACGTATGCCTCAGTATTCAAACATGAACACGTTTCATACTTCGCATGAGTCTCGTGTCCCAGTCGAACACCACAGAACACTTGAAGTGTGTCGTTTAGAATACCTTAAAACCTCACGTATGCCTCAGTATTCAAACATGAACACGTTTCATACTTTGCATGAGTCTCGTGTCCCAGTCGAACACCCCAGAACACTTGAAGTGCGTCGTTTAGAATAGCTTAAAACCTCGTGTATGCCTCAGTATTCAAACATGAACACGTTTCATACTTCGAATGAGTCTCGTGCTCCAGTCGCACGCTTCGGAACACTAGGGTGTTGTCTGACTGAACTACGCGGTAGCATATATTACCTGTAAGGATGACGTCAATCGTGCGTCTATCCTCTAATAGATCATAGGCGAGAACCAATCAAAATGCGAGAATAACTTGGGTTATTGTATAAAACTCGATAGAAACACGGTATATGTTTTCTATTTCTTAAATAAATAACAGCGAAACGCGTCGTTCGAATGCTTCTCAATTCTCTTGTCTGTTGATCGTCCAAAACTGTTAACCATGGCTTGAGCCATAACTCGAAAATTTATACAGCTCATCAACTTTCTGATTTTCAATATCTCTTCAGTTTTCGGCAATCGAGTACGGTTAAACCTGTATAAGCGGACACCTTGTGGAAATGAGCTATTTATATAATTAGCTTCTATATATAAAAACGTTCGTGCGAAAATCTAGTCAACGTAGATCATTTCTGCGGTAAGATATTGAGTACTTGCGTTAGAAATTCAGAGAATAACTAACTTGACACGGTGCAATCGACTGTAAAATTGGCCTTGGACTGTGTGATTTTCGAAACCGGAGGGGGTACTCCTATATGAAAAGGTCGGGGATGCGCGTCGTCTCGGGTACAAATCAGGGATTCTGGTCTATTGATGACGAAACCTCACCATTCTTAGCTGTCAAAGTATCCTTTAGGGTGTACTCGAAGAAATAATAATAAAAGAAACGCTCTTATTTGTTTTCCCCTGATCTCTCCAGTACGCGAGTCGGGTCTACAAGTGCGTGCGGGATCCTTTCTTGAACAGTGGCTAGTGCTAGTGATCGAACCTATTAATTCCGTGTTAAGTGGTATCTTTTGGTGTCTAATGACGCTTGAGCAACGCCCACATTAGTCTTCTTTACGAGTTAAATTCAAATTTTCCGAAGAGCATCCCTGACCTTCTCACATGGGAGTTCCCACGGGATTCCAAATGTCTAACAGGAAGTGACCCAGTAAAGAAGTGAGGGAGTGAGGGAGTGATGGAGTGGAATCGTATCATCACTACAACTTGGAAAATATGATATTTTCCAAGTTTAAAAAGCGAACTTTGAAGGGATCGTTCTTCTCTCGAAAGCCACTCGAAATCGAAAGGTTCGCTCAGTGAAGTTTAGTTTGTAATTGACAGCTGTTGTCTCGTTAGCCAATCAAAGTATTTGAACAATCCTAACAAGGATTGTGATTGGCTTATTTTAGTGTGCTTTATCAGAGAACACGGTCGAAGGTTACGTCAAGAAAGTGAACAATTTTTTTGTTGGCATCGATTGTCATCTTTAGGCCATTTGATTTAGATACATTGCTGACTTCTATGTTGGTTTTTTCGATTTCTTTCGGGGTGGCTTTGCAAACTGCCATATCTTCGTCGCGGTATAGTCCAACTTCATCTTTGAATTTGGATGGGATCAAGGAGAGCATGTAAGTTCCTATCAATTCGCACGTTTCCGCTCCGTCGTATGAGCCCATTGTAACATCAAACACGTCGTTTGTGTTCCTCTTGGTCCATGGAGAGTTCTGGTGGTAGAGGAGTGATTTTTTGCGTGGATGATGATGGTGTGGCGGTCTTGGTGAGTGATTGTGGTGAATTTGGAGGCATAATCTAATGCATTCAGTAGAAGGTCTTCAGATATGGATGGATAGATAGATATGGATGCACACGTCAAAGGTGACAAATGCGTGCTTTTCCTTTTCTGGGATTTCCTTGAACCATTCTATAGTGTTGTTAGTACTTTTCCACAGGTTCACCTTGGTTGCTTGAATGACTTCTTTGTTTATGCGGTCGAGGATGTTTTCGCTGATGATGCCAATTTCAGATTTGCTTGGATTAATGAGTCTCCAGGTCGGGTTGCTGACGAAATCTGGTTCGTGGTCTTTTAGCGTAATGAAGGAGTCCCTTGATGCTGAGACTTTATATGTATATACATGTATATACATATCTATTAAATCCTCAACCTCGGATAATGCAATTCTAGCTTTCTGATTGGTTCACTGGATCTCAGCCATCATACCTGCGTTTGACCTTATATGGAAATGAATGCAGTAAATGTCGCTCGGCATAAACTTTTTAGCGGGAAGCCAAGTTTCGTCGACAAAAAATTGGATGAAAAAAGGCAGATTCGGTGAGCTATCTGCTGAAGAAATACAGAAAATTATGGACAATGCCGTCCCAGTAAAAGCAAAAAAGCCACAAAGTTCGAGATTAGCTTATTTAACGGTACGTATACGTTAAGTTTCCTTTAAAAGTTGCAAAATTAAAATATGACCGTCGAGATTTTACGCATTGATGAGGATTATGTAACAAAAACAATGTTTACCTTAACAAAATGGCTTGCTAGTCCTGGTGGCACCAAATTTCGAAACCGATATAAGAAATGTCAAAGGAAGAATTGAATGTTTGTTTGAAGTGTTTTTACACGTCTGCGAGGAAGAAAGATGGCACGTATTGCGAAATCTATTAGAGCCGCCATTGACCATTTCCTTCGCACGCAGCCCCACAGCAAACCGTTTTCCATTTTCTCTGGCGTCAGGAAAACAGGCATCATTGCCGGCGTAGTCCATAAGAAACCAATTTCCGATGAGCAGATGAGGAGACTGTTCGACTAAAGCGAGCTTGGATCGGCCGAGAGCAAAAATCCCGCACAGCTACAGAGGACGACCTGAGTTGTATCTCTCTCTCTTGTTTGGCCGACGGGGACGGGAGAATCAACGACAGCTAGCGCCAACAATTCTGTCCTTGCGAAAAAACACCTCAAGGAGTTGAGTGTTTTGAGCTGAACCGAAGTAAGCCCAGTTCTTTACCAGCCACGAAAAACCATCAGTGTGGCCTCGGAGATTCTGAAAATGAATCTGGCGTTAAGATAGTTTCTGTCCCTGACTCTGAATCTGGTCAACAATGAGCAACACACATACAGCTCGAAATGCCAAGGCTTTTAAAGCAAGGGAATCCTGAAAGAGGTCTTGTCGAGAATAATTTTGGCTCAACGTCTTTGTCACGGGGCGATCAAAGTTTTCCGCAGCATTATTACAACGGCAATGTGCAAGTGCAAAATTCGTCGGCTCTTCTCCGTGACTCGAACTTGAACGCTTTTCAACCTTTCTGGCCAAGGATATATTTCCTTCATTTGATAGACGTTCCTTGAATTCTGCTTGATTGTAATTTCACTCAGCGAAATCGCTTGCTTCGCTTTCAAATTTCTCATTCAACTAATTTTACAAACGGCGCGCATGTCATGGGATTTCCCACTTGTTGTTGTTTTTGCCACATTGACTTCCGGTCGCTTTCAGACGACGATCGCATAGTATCCCATGATGCAATTTTCTACGTACGTGACGCTACATCGAAGTTATCATGGATTCCAGCGTGAAATAACATGGTTTTCTCCGGGGTCTATTTCTCATTTTTATTGCAGTAAAAGGTTAGAAAAGTGCATTATTTAAATCTTTGACGCGATTATGATGATTTTAAGTGTTTAGGAGCGCGGCCTTATTATAGTATTCTTGTCTTTGATTGTGTTGTATGACTATTCGCATCACAAAGTGTTCGTTGACCCGTAACAAGGTCATGAATATTCGCTTTTCTTTGCACAGTATATTGATGTCTTCGATTTTTGGGCATCACGCCACAAAATATAGACATAATAATGATTTTTGGCAAAGAAGTACCGAGAAGTACCCACATTTTTATGACCTTTCAAGCGATCGAAGTGGACTGAAATTTCGTAACATACCAGTGTTGCGTGTGTGAATGTCTGCTAAGAAGCGGACAAGAGATTTCAAAAGAAAAATCAGAAAACCCCTGAACTTCTCTTCGGAGAATGTATCTGTTGTAACTTATTCGTATCAGCACAGGGCTTCTTACCCCAACGAATAATTCGTCCGTAGGCGAATTCACAACAACCACAGGAACGAGAGCTTTTCTTCGTTCATCCATGCTTTCCACATAGCTTGTATTTAATTCTCGACAGACCAACGAAACACAAGTAAAACCTTTCACTGTAACGGCAAAATTCTCCTTTGAAACGCAGTGAATATAACTAACTCGGTACTCTTAAAAGCAGAAGCCACGGAATCCAGACAGGTGTGAAAGCACGCCATGGCTTCTTCCCGAGAGCGTGGAATAAATGATGACGTCACGTACGCAGTGATAATACAAGCCTAAACCAGATGCTACTCGATCGTCGTCTGGGTCGCTTTGTGAAATTAAAATCCAATAAATTTAAGCTATAATTTCCAAGTATACAAACGCACCGAATTTAATAAAACAATTATTCCATTCGCGTTTGTTGGATATGAGATTGGTTATAGTCAACTCCGCCCTACGGGCCTCGTTGGCTATTTACCACCTCATATCCAACGCGTGCTCATGGAATAATTGTTAAATATACGAAATAGGCATTTAATCTTTGCTTTCCACGTAGACATTGCCTGTAAATAGGTACAATGGGTGGCTTTGTCGCACATCTATTTAGGACTCAGAATTATGTTTCTCTATTTAAATTTTATTTATTCCTCAGGTTAGCTAGCCTAAAAGATGGGCGTTCAAAGGGGAAGGGGAAGGGGAGACTAGAAGTGCGGAGAGAGAAGGGAACGCCTGCAAGCACGAAATTGTTTGAACGAAAAAATCATGATTAGTCAGAATCATTTAAGTACTTTATCGATTGCTCTGATTGGTCAGTGGCATTTCATTCAAGTACTTTAGCGTCTTCTCGATTACATTCAACAAGGCGGGTAAATCGGGACCTAGGTGATCGTTTTAAAACTCCATCCATTGGAAGGAAGCGGTTTCAAGTAGGAGTTGACAGTATAGCAGAGGAAAGCAATCAGAGCTTTGAAGGGAAAGATCTGCATGCCGTTTTGCAGATAATAGAAAGATGCCCGTCTTGGTTGCGACAAGAGCCGAGGCTAGGACTATTGCATGTCTTCATGGGGTCATAATGCCACTAACCAGCATTGCAAACGCAACATTACCGAAATCGAGGCCATGAATTTTCCAGCCTGTCAAAGCTGGACAGATTGGGGCATAATTCTCCAATCGCTGAAGAAAGAATCTGGAAAACTTGAACAAATTCGCACAAAATTTCGTTACAACATAGTTGATACGAAAGCTCACGATTTACCTCGCAAAATCTATATATCACATTACAATTATTTTCAGTTTTTGGGCGACCTCTTTTTGGCCTTTCTATCCTTTGAATCGGGTGTTTATATTCTGCCATTTCCTCGCAACAAGTTGGCGAGAAAAACAAGAAATTGGAAAACCCGACGGGAGGCCGCTGCGAAGAGGCGCGATTCTGATTGGATCATTTTGACAGCCAGACATTTCACAACTTCCTGGGTTTTGCATACTTTATCAAGCGGTCGATCGTGCCTCGCATTTTTAGAATCCCCTCTTTCCCTACCATCTGAACGCCTGTCACACAGTTGGTAGTACTCTTGTTCTTCCCTTGCAGCAGTATATCTGGTAGTTTGTTATAATAGCGGTGGCTTATCTAAATGCTAGACTTGGCAAAAAGGCTACCCTCCTACGAAGACGGAGAGACATATAACCACAGGCCTTCCAAGGTCACGTCTCGAGAAAAGCTGACGCGGTGTTAGGTTGCGCGAGGAGCAGCTGAGAATTTGAACGCTTTATAAGGAGTTGTATGGGCAACGAGATACGGTCGATATTCCAAAATATGAACATTGAATATGAATAAGGAACTCTTAACGCCTTCCCTCTCCTGAGGGTGGTGGATATCACCGGAGAACAACTGCTTCCGTAAGCCTCATTAAGGCAATGACAGTGAAGCGGATATTCAAGCAGATGAAAAAGTTTGATGACACTAAAATAGGTTATTATTTGAAAAACCCTTTCATGAAAATAGAGCTTTCGATTAATTTCAGCTTTCAAAGTGAAAACTGTAGATAATTCATTGGTTGGGGGGCGGAGGGAAGTGAATAGACCATTTTGATATATTAAAATTCTAACATTGCATCGAGGCTTGGGAGAATAAAACAAAATAAATTAATTATTCATCACTTAACCTCGATGTGATTCCTTTTGGTTTATTCCCCCAAGCCTCGGAGCCAAGTTAGAATTTTCATATATCGAAAATGGTCTATTGCATGGCACTGACATGGGCAGGTTTAGATCGCTTCACAGCAATAAAGCTTCAGTGCCAAATAACATATACAAGCCAGCATCGTGCGGTGATCTCTATGTCCACAACATTTTGTCATTCAAATATTGTGGAGAATAATTATTGCCTGATAAACAATGTTTGGTGAATTCACATCAAAGGTATTGACGGAAGGGTGCAATTATCATAAAGCCAATCAAACTGTTCTCATAAAATCTCCCGGTCTTTTCCATTTAGCACACTTTGCTTTTTGACTTTCGGCTTTTGTGCGTTTTAATCTCAAAAAGGAAAATTAAAATTTGTCTTCTACATGTATTTTGGGAAGAGAAATTGCGCTGCGCAGTATAAAATGAGCCATTTTAAATGCATTAGAGCTATTTCCATCTTAGTTGTTGGGGGCATGTCCTAAAAGTAGGTGAAAAAGGCGCTACCTTTAGCACTTTACTGTCTTTGCGTATATTGCTTGTGCTAATGTTCTCATTCGCATGTCAAAACCAGCCTTCGCCAATTAACACAACAACAAATTGAGCTGCATGTTCTATGGAATTACATCTAATTTTCTATGATTTTTATAAGCCGCTTTGATTTATGCCGTTCCAGATCTTCAGCTAAAAGAAACAAATTTTAGGATTTTCAAAATTATTAACAGCGAAACTGTCAGCCATTTTCTCGGTGTTTCACTGAGGCTTTAATTTATACACACATGAGGTCTTCATAATTCTTATTTTCAGCAACAGCTTGGTCAGTTAAAGTACTGGCCTTTATTTGAGTGTCTCAGTTTTGCTTTTGCCATCAAATGCTTGAAAAAATATTCATGATGAAAAAATTTGGTCAATAAGTAATGTTAAACAAAAGTGTTGTAATATTTTCTCTGGACCATTACCGTGTATAGCTGCTGAACTGATGTTCATGTAAATTTTATGAGGGCATATGGGTCTATAACTAGAAAACGTGCCACTCCTTATAGTAATGGCAGGACGTTATGTATTTGTATACGTGCGTAGACTTTAAAACCGCAAAGGTGTTTTGCTATTTTCGCTATCGGGAATATATTTAAATCACACTCATGTTTGGCAGTTAAGTTCTGAAAAGAGCTTTTTGATATTATGATAAATAACTAAATTGCATTTGGAATAAATTAGCGATATTTGTCTTTTAAAATTAGAGTAAGGCGATTGAGAATATGATATGTGATTTTGTCAGTGGTGAGTTACTCATGTAAAGAACGAAGCCTTTGCTTAGTTGTAGAATAATATACCTTGACTTGATTTTCTTGGCTTTTAGCATTTATTTAAAGAGGAGTAATTGTTGACAGAGCAACATCGATTTAAAATACGCCAAAACCTTTTAAATGAAAACCCAATACAAGAATCGATGCACAGGGCTGTTTTAAATTAATATAAGTATTTATCTTTTATTTTTTTTTTCTTATGAGCTGCTCATTTATAAGTGTTATCATCGTGAAAACGTTGACCCGTGGAAGAAAATCTCTATACTTAACGGCAGAGTGTGCATGTGCGTTGTAAAATAAATGATCACTTTTTTTTTTTTTGGAAGCACCTGCCCAGTGGAACATGCGCCAATGCTGGCAAATACTGAAATCAATACTTATATAAATAACCACAAGAAACCGTTAACAAGAAGATTTTTAATGCCATCTGACAAACGCAGAATTCAGAGCCAATATCTTTCAGCAGATTGTCATGGGTCAAGTGTGGTATAGCTAAACTGAACGACCTTGTAGTTGACAAATGTTGGTGATTTCATCCTCAGCCGTAAAAGGTGAATCTACATTGAAGTAATATGATACATGGGCCACTTTGTGATCCCTTTTTCAGTTTCGAAGCGTCGGGGGGCATCTCACCTATTGCATTTAAAATCATTTTCAATTTTATTTATTTCCGTTATCTCTCCGAGTGCCCACTTAATCTCCTACACGGTATACTAGAATTACCGTTATCTGAAAAAGGAAAAGCTCATTTATATTATATCCGGTTCAGTAGGGACCTGAATTCTAACTAAAACTGACAGCAAAATGAAAGACATCAAAGAAAAACCGTAACATGCATTCAGTAAGCATTGCGGAACTGTTGACTCTTGGCAGGGACCGTGTAGGTTATTAAAAACTGACTTTATATTTCATGATTAAAACTTTCCTGCTTTTGGCAAGTATTTTATAATACTGATCTATACAATTTCCTCCAAAGTTACGCGAAGACCTCAGCCTGGTTTCCAGTTGATACTGATACCAAACCAACTTAGACTGGTAAAACCTAAACACTGTTTCCTATCTTCTTTCTACCGAATTTGTAGAAACATGTACTGACCATTTAAATTTGCTTCAATATTGTTCCAACTGGCGATAAAGCCGGGGATATCGAAAAACACCGAAGGATATCAGAAGGAGAATTTAAATTACCAGTTTAAGTAGGCTTTTTATTAACCGCATATCTTTCAGATATAATTCCAGATTTGCATAACAATACTGTAAAACAAAGAAGCCAGGGCTGAGCTGCAGAAAATCCGTTTTTTTTTTTTTTTTTGAGTTGTGTAAACAGTTTTACTAAGAGAAATGAAAGCTTGAGTGATGAATGACGTTTGTAGAAAACATGGTATATCCAATCGCCTTATGCTACCACCGAAATTTATATACATGTAAGTCTGTAGACCACAAAAGAAACGAATTGAACATACATCTTCAGTGGCTCAGCTGCAACTTAAAACACTCATGCAGCTGTTAACGCATTTGATCTAAGACTGCTATTATCCAGAGGCAAAAAATGGACCTCAAATCATCTTACCTTTATTGTTATACCAAGAGACGTTATCCGTAAACAGAGTGCATACATGTATGTAATTGACGCATATATGATATTGCAATTAATATCTTACTTCACATACATTTTTCATGGAGTGGTACAAAGATTCCCGGTTTCCGGTGACATTTTTGATCACTAGTGAACATTTTCTTCATCATTCTTTCATAGCATACAAGTGTGATTTTTCACAGATCGACATCGCTGTGTTTTTTGTATCCTGAGAATAATATCCATATACATGTATAGATAACTTGAATATTCAGTAACAGTTTAAGAATTGTATTTTTAATTAAGAGCGTGCCATATTGCATGAACGTGCTAAAAGAACGATACAGTAGAATATTTCTTGTCAGATACTCATAACAAAAAAACTTTGCTCATGTTTCATGCCTCACGGGTTTCGAGTAGTCTTCCCTCTGGCGATCGGCGATGTAAAATATGTTCCAAAATCAAAGTTTTCAAGGACAAAAACTTAAATCATCTGTATATCTTATACAATAGTTTTAACTGATGAGAGATTTCTTCGAATCGCATCAGAAGACTGACTGCTAAACCCGCTGGTGGCTGAAGAGTACTTTAGCCTCACTAAAAACAAAGTTTCTATTGATTTTGCCGCCTTCTTTCTGACAAAAGTTAAATCATATACACATCTTATACAGTAGTATTTAGCAATGAAAGCTTCTTCAAAACGCGTAATAAGACTGACTGCTTAACCCGCGGAGGCTGAAGAGATTTTTAGTCGCACTGATGCGAAAGTTTCTGTTGATTTAGCCGCCTTCTTCCTGACAAAAGGAAACACCTTTAAAATGTTTTGGAACCTTGGCGGTACTTATCATTCAAGATAAAATAAACACATGTATTAATCGAGGCGTTGGAGTGCAAAATAAAATTATTCTTCTTCCTGACCAAGTTAAATCATATACACATCTTATACAGTAGTTTTTAGCAATGAAAGCTTCCTTCAAAACGCGTAAGAAGACTGACTGTTAAACCCGCTGAAGGTTGACGAACTTTTGAGTCGCGCTAATACGAAAGTTTTTGTTGATTTAGCCGCCTTCTTCCTGACACAAGGAAACGCCTTTAAAATTTTTAGGAAACCTTGGCGGTACTTATCATTCAAAATAAAATAAATACATGGATTTATCGACGCGTTGGAGTACAAAATAAAAAACGCAGAAAACCCAAAGTTCTCCATACCGCAAGGCATTTTCCAATCCCAGACGAAATAAAACAGAATGGCGTAGACGTTGATGGGCATTACACAGACGATGAAAGCCACGAGTATTGCAATGATGATTCTTACCACTTTCTTGTCTTCTCTTAATCTCTCAGACATCATGTATCGTGAATGGCCCTGGCCTCTCGTATGTCTACTTCTGTTCAAATTCAGAATAACGGCAGAATATAGAAATGTAACTGCACATGTTGGGATAGCCATCAGACAGACGAATATTACAATAAACTGCGCCTCCTGGGATTTCTTTTGATCGAATTTGGGAGCCCAGCTTATTGCGCAGTATGTTTTGCTATCAACCGTCACTATCCTAAAAATGTAGAAGTAAATTGCTTGTAGACCCATCGATATGAGCCATATTGTCGGTACGATGATTTTACAGAGTTTAGCCGGCTTCCTAAACTGTTTACGTAGAGGAAACACGATTCCTCTATACCTGTCGATAGCTATAGCTAAAAGACTCAGAATTGAGACGCCAATTGTGATGTCTTGAAAAAAGTGAGCACTTTTACAGAGAACTGAACCCAACAGCCCGTCAATTAACCATCTGCGAGGTCCAAGCAATATTTCTGTTATCTGCCTCGGTACAGCCAACACTGTTATTAGAATATCTGAAACTGCCATATTGGCGATGAGATAATTGGTAATGGTTTTCATTCCCCTGCTCCTCGTAATGATAGCAATGAGCAAAGAGTTCCCAAGGACTGAAAACAGCAGCAGGACACAGTAAAAGAATATTTTAACTTCTTTGCTTACACTGGTCTCGCTTTGGAACGGTTCGCAGCTGTATTCGTCTAGAATTGTCATGCTGTTCAAACTCCAAAACGAGCCACTCGTTGTTGGTGACTGGTTGGTCAGCTGTGTTGTGATATCCATGAGTTGTTGAATTAGAACCGAACAGTATTATGAAAATGCAAGCAGGAAGTAACACACAAATACCTCACCAATGTTCAGTGCTTTGGTAGGGCCCCAAATATTCGAGAATATGGTGAGTGAAACTTCAGTGCTTCAAGCTGAACTATATATGACGTCTAACCCTGACTCCTCTTTCCTCCACTGATTATGACTTGCGTCATAACATTGGCAAATTGTCCAGCCTTTTGTTTTGTGCTTTGTTTGCTTTTTTGTTATTTTAGTTTGTTTAGTTGTGTCAATCATCGGAGCCAAGAACACAAACACACAAAATAGCTGACAAACCGTGGAACCTAGAGATAAATATTACTTGGAGAGTAGCCGAGAATTTTTAATTTTAAATTTAAAAATTTAATTCAGAATTCTAAAATTTAATTCAAATTTAAAAATCTCTTCAGGAAAAACCTCTTCAGGTAAAAAATAATGGAAAATCGTGGCGTGGCCTTTAATAAGCAATATTCATCCTAAAAGACGAATTAAAATTTTGAGCGGAAGAGTTACGGCGGGCTAATAACGTGTTTCTTTTTATTTGAAGAATGCATTGATTATTTTATCCCTAAGATATAATTCAGTTTTGACTTAATATTATGTAGATTTGACATAAGAAGGACTGCCGATATATCATGAATTGCAACGCATGTGCAATACCGCCTCCTGTTTACTCCATTACCGACTTAACTATTGTTATATCCTCAGTGCCTCGCTGGCTAGGTTAGCGTGCTTGTTTGGGTTAAGATAAAAATGACGAGACAATTGTCGAGGAATTAAAACAGCGACTAGAAAATTGTACAATGAACTACGTAGATGCGAAAAACGTAGATTAAAGCTTTAAAGTAACCATCTCAAATTACAATCGCCAAGAAATGGTTGCTATCAATTTACATCGCAGCTGCAATATTTGTACTTTTCGGGTTTCTCGACACTGCGTGTGCGTCCCTTTTCCGAAACTTGCTGAAGGACTTTTCGGCAAGGAGAATAAAATTAACCTTTTCATTCTCGCTTAACAAGCTGTCGAGAAGAAAGAGAAGAAGTAATCATGTATATCGAGGATTAAATTTATTCAGGTCTTAAGGTGGCTCCCTAGAGTAATTGCGAACACCCTCCCTATATAGAGCGCGAGTTAGAAACGGAAACTTAGTTAATTTCTCTTAAAGTTTTCCCTGTAGAGATTTACCAGTATGGGTACTGTTAAAATAAGGCTTATGTTTCGGTTGTCAATTTTTGGATTAAGGCCGTTACCATGGTAACAACTCATCTAATGACAGGCAGATATATTCCTCATTTTGGCTTAAACTCCTTAATAGTTATACTTTCCTTTGGTTAAAGTTTTTCATACTTCGCCACATCATGGAAATGATATTGCCTGACATTTTGAATTGGTAAAAAGTCAAGGTTGTTTAGACGGGTTTTCCAATATTCTGCAATTTGTCATTATTCTAAATATATTAGATTAGCTCTGACAGAATTAACAAATATATTTTTCCCTTACCTGGAGCATCTCCACGCTGTTGACAATCTGACAGTCATTTCACCCACTCGTACTAATCTCCAGGAAAAATAAGACTTGCTAAGCAATGATGCCAGGCGAACTGGTCTGTCAAACAGATTTTTTTTTTCCTTCCAGAAAAAAACGCTAAATGTAAATTTGGTCGTGTCATTAACTATACGGTTAAATTACTTTTCATTTTCTTTTTTGTATTTATCATTCACTTAACTGTTTGTTTGCATCTTGGTTTTTTGGGTGTAACAACAGTGCTTAAATCTTTGAATTTTTAAAAAAATAAATACAATAGTAGTTGAAAAAGAACAGAAAAGGAAACAAAAGATGATAATCCAAAAAAGATTATAAAATCAAAATAGGATTACAGTGCTATCATTGACAAATGCTGATGATTAAGCTGAGCAGGTTTCCTACAAAAGATCTATCACGTGTGATTTAATCAACATATTTCAAAGGCAAACTGTATTTTGATAGAGAAAATAAAACCATACGTCGGAAGAACGAAGATTAACAGGACAAATTCATTTTTCCTTTGACAAGCTGCGCTGTGCCACAAATTGACAGCTCTTTCCCGTCTTTTTTGATGAGACATTTTTGGGGTCAATAATTCGATTTCCAATAAGCGCACGTCCAAATTTTGATCACGAAAGAAAATCTACTTTAATTGACTTAACACACGTCACAAAGACTTGGGAGATTTTGAGAAATGCTACACGATGGAATAAGATTATATAGATTGCGTAATTTTATTCGAAACAACTTTTGAGTTGTGTTAAAACACCACCCAAATTTGACCCAAATATTGTTAAATAAACATGAAGTCCTTTTCTTTCTAGTAGACTACGAGTAGTCCCTCTTTCGCTTAGTCCGTCGTGCGTGACATGGAAGAAAACCGCGAGACAAAAATGGCTGCGCGAAATCCTGGAGGCGAGAAGCCCCCAGGATTTCGCGCGGTCATTTTTTTTCTCGTGGTTTTCTTTCGCGTCACGCACGACGGACTAAGCGAAAGAGGGACTATTCGTAGTCTATTTTCTTTCCGAACGGTACGAATTAGTCCATCACAGAAACATGTTGTGCTATCGTCTTACAGTGTTTCTTATAGAATAAGCACGCTTTCAAGATAATTGCACTTACCGGCTCTCGTGATCATGTCATTCGAATTATCGGCAATCGATTCGCTCCTGGCGAAATTACGGACCTCACCCTCTATGGTGCTGACCAATCTCCTTGTTTAGATCTGGGAATACGAAGTCATTCCTATGGACTGGGGCAGGAGCCTGATATTCAAACTTCCGAAGAAGGGTGACCTCAGCAAATTTAACAACTGGCGAAGCATTTCACTTTTGTCCATTCTTAGCAAGGTCTTCTGCAGATTCCTCCTCAAAATCGATCGGCAGGGACAGGCGGCATTTCTGAAAGATCGAGGCTACATAAATCAGAATTTTGCTCTTCAGTACATCATTTGCATATTGAGCAGTGCATCGATTGTAATCTCTCCTTGTTTATCAACTAACTTCATCGACTTCAAAGAGGAATTTGACAGTGGTTACCGTCAGAACCTATGGAAGATCCGTATGATTAGTTTAAGACGGTTTCCGCTCAAAGTCCGAGCAATAAGTGCAAATATTATTTACTAAAAATCTACTCATAGCATGGTAACTTTTGGAATACTATTTGAA
The DNA here is from genome assembly GCF_042242905.1 of Orbicella faveolata. Taxonomy (NCBI): domain Eukaryota; kingdom Metazoa; phylum Cnidaria; class Anthozoa; order Scleractinia; family Merulinidae; genus Orbicella; species Orbicella faveolata. Next base: position 20,488,899 of record NW_028301564.1, read on the forward strand.
CAACTTACGTCAGTTCATTTATGTAAGTGACCCCGCGATTAAATTCTCAAGCATTCTCGAGAAAGTTAATGTCAAACCTCGTAAGAACGCTTAGAGCGTGTGTTATTGGGTTTTTAACCAACGCGAAACGTCTGTTTTAATTGAAATATGGATAACTTCAAGTTCATTTTTCCCTCGCGGGGTCACCTTGAGAGCTAAAGTCTTGATGAGTTCCTCTTAACTGTATTCAAAATATTACCATGCTGTTAGGCTTTTTTGGTAACTTCATTTTTGCCATTATTCCTCGAATGTTCTGCGGAAATCATCTTAAATTTCGTTTCAAGAGCAGTCCTTGCAGACTGCTTAAACTCGACGAATTCACCATCGTCGCACGGCTGTGATTCAAGTTTACCCAGTTGCTTTTCATAGTTCAGACAGCTCGATTTCTCTTCGTCTGTTTTATAGCTAGGCAATGTTCCTTTTAATCAATACAAAATCAGATTTAGTTTATCAATCTTGGCAAACCGGTACATGCAAAATATGATTCTCTCTGTTTTTAAATGCCTTCACTTTTGTACATACCGTAAATCTCCTGAATACTTAAAGATTTGTTTAGTCTGCGATCGAGCACTTATTCCTTAAGAGGAACTGATATCTTACCCTACCTAAAATAAGTACAACAACTTATGGCCTTAATTCTTTTAGTTACTAGGCGGCCAATTGCAAATCCTGGAATGCACTTCCAAATCAATATCCTACTGTTACAAATTTTAACACCTTCCGCAAATTAATTATGTCCTGTGATATTGCATAGATTTAACTTCTTTGTTCCAATTTTTTTTCATTATTTCTCATTCCTAACGAGGAAGGTCGAAGAAGAAAAGGTCGAAGAAATTAACAGCAATGCTATCCTGTAAATTTGAGGGTAAATAAAGTTTATGATGAAGATGCATACATACATACATACATCCTTTATTATCTTTCCCCATGGGGGCTTTTCGAAGACAATATGGTACAATACTGCAATTAAATACTAATATACTATGATGATAATGATAATGACGACGACGACGGCTTCGACGTCGACGTCGACGATGATGATGATGATTGTTTGTTTGTTTGTTTGTTTGTTTGTTTGTTATCTGGGACATAATTCTTCTCTCTTCTCAAATGTAAATGAAATTCCTCGCGACTCATACAGCGAACACCACAACGCAAATTTTGCCACCTTTTCATATCATCACTTCTTTTAGATCAAAATAAAAGGTTCACATCAAATCACAAACGGGGTGCTACCGTGACGCGGCTCGCGTGTTATTTACCGCTTTGTATTCAACGTGGGCTCATGAGGATGATAAGTAAATTTCACAGGTGGATATTAGGAGTAGTGACAGAAAGATAAGAAACACAGAAGGGACATGTTTAGCCATTAGCATGAAACAATATTGCTTCCGCTATAATTATGGAATTTGCCGAATACATTTTGTTATTTTCTTGGTATATTATTACTTGACTAGAAATAAAATATTATTTTACACTGAAAAACAAGAACATGGCTTCCTTACTTTCAGGGATTTCGATCAAACAACATGTGCCATTTTGCTTTTGGTTTTTTCAACACGGAACACAGTACAGGAACAATCTCTCTGGTCCGGTATTCTGAAGTACGAAAGTTAGAATGCATGAATGAATTTTAATTTAAAATTAAAAGCTTTTTAAAAATCCCCGGCAGCATAAACGAAAAAAAAAACTAATTAGAATAAAGCGATGGTATCTTTGCTAAAATTGCAAAACTACACGTGAATTATTCATGGTAGAAAAAAAAAGCCAACAATTCAGATACATCAATCACTGAAAATACGAACTGACATTTAATGTAAACGTTTCGCAAATTAGTAGTTTCCTTAGGTAAACCACAAGTTATATTGCAAATGCAAAACAACTGTCACCGTGGCTTTGAGTTCTCCGCCCTTGAGTGAAATTATTGGTCTTAAGTAAGCCGAGAATAAACAAGCACATATGAAACATATCAACAATAGTCAGATGTTTTATCGTGCGGCAACGACACCGCAAGCGGCGTTGCATTTCAGTGTCAACCAGAACGAACGCGCTTAGAAGCAGGTTCCTTGAAGCTGTTCGCTGGAGATCGATCCATCAAAGTCAGCCGAGTTGTGATCTCGTTTTAATTGATCATGAGCTAAATGGCAAAAGGTGAGCGTGGCTGGGAAAAGGAGAACTCACTGCCGTGCTGATTGTTGGCAATCTATTTGGGTTAAACAAGTACATGAAAATCACTGCTGATTCATACACAATGCAAAATAGTTCACTATGGAGTTTTAGCAGTACAAACGCTACACCGCGGATCAAGGATTACAGTTGTAAATCGTACCCAAGCGAAACAGACCTAACTAGAGGAGTGAAGATATTCTGTTACTGTGTCCTGCTGCTGTTTTCAGTCCTTGGCAACATTTTGCTCGTTGTTATTGTTAAAAGAAACAAGCGAATGCAAACCATTACCAATTATCTCATTGTCAATATGGCGGTTTCAGATATACTAGTAACAGTCTTGGCCATACCGCGGCGGATAACAGAAGTATTGCTTGGACCTAGGAGATGGCTATTTCACGACTTACTGGGCTCACTTCTCTGTAAAAGCTTGTCCTTCTTTCAAGACATCTCAACTGCGGTGTCCATTCTAAGTCTTGTAGTCATAGCCATTGATAGGCACAGAGGAATTGTGCACCCGTTACGCAAACAACTTTTCAATCCCGGAAAACTCTGTAAAATCGTCATTCCCCTAATATGGATCACTTCGATGGGTCTTCACGCAGTGTACTTCTACATTTTTAGAACAGTCACCGACGATACAAAAACCTATTGCGCGCTAACCTGGGCTCCCAAGTTTGACGATAGAAAATCTCAAGAAACTTACTATCTGATATTGTTGTTTTGTCTAATCGTTGTTCCAACATGTGTAGTTATAATATTGTATTCGTCGATTATCCTGAATCTCAAGAGGAGCAGGATTGCAAGATGTAAGGGGCCATCGAACTTCGTCACATCACGAAGGTCAAGAGAGGATACGAAAGTTGTGAGGATCATCATTGCAATTCTTATAGCTTTTATCGTTTGCTTAATCCCAATCAATGTTTACGCTATTTTGATATTTTTTGTGTGGGATCCCGGAAAATTCCCCTGTGGCATTGACAACGCTGGTTTTGCAGTTCATTTTATTTTGTATTCAAACGCTTCGGTGAATCCATGTATATATTTTATTTTGAATGATAAATACCGCAAGGGTTTGCTGAGTATTTTAAGATTGTTGCATATTGTCAAGAACAAGGACTCAGTGGAGAACAGCTCGATAGAGCTTGTAACTCTAGTGAAAGAGCGGCAAACTATTCCAAGTTGACTGTTCAAATACCTTCTTTTTTATATAAATAAAAGTACCTTTCAATAAGATTTGATGGAAGATTGTTTTTTCCAGCTCCAACGGGCTGTGGGAAATATTCTGTATAAACAGAATATTTCGTTAAGGATTGTCTTCACCGGTCCTTGCTTTTATTTCATATTTTATACTATAAAGCAAAACAGTAACTTTTTCATGATATCAAGATAAACCTATTTTTCCTCTCAAAATGTTTAGCAAAACTTGTCTAATTGTTTATCGAATAAAACTGACTTTAAATCAGCTTAATCGCGGACGAATTGACCTTGTCGCCTAGTGGTAAAACACAGCCAAACCTTAATTCATAATTTAATGAAATGGAAAAGCCATTAAGAGATAGTTCAGTTTTTTGAGAATTAAATCGTTGGCTAAATGAACGTAAACCCGACCAACTACGATGTCGAAGTGGCAGACACCTCTTGAACTTGTCTATTTTGGCAGACAACTAGTCTCCTTTGATAAATCAAGCTGAAAACGTTTTTATAAATAATTATCACTGAACACGAACCAGTTCGCGAGGCAACTACTTTCACTAAACATTGCGGCAACACTAGCAAAGGAAGGAAAAGCCACAAGATCGCGAAATGGTTTTAGCCAGGATAGAAATAATCCTTCTGCTTTTAACAATACGCATTTCGTATTAATCATGCTAACATTAATCGAAATATCGTTTATCATAAACTGAAATCCATAATGCTTTTTTGAAATCACTCCTGGCGTTTGAGGTTTTCCCATGCACCGGCAATTATTTAATCCTAATCATTTAAACCTACGATCCCAAAATAAGCGCCGTTTAAAATTTATCGCTGGTCCACAATTCCAGCCTGATTAAACTGAAAAGGACGCGCCAAATGCCGTTACAGCATTGCCACAATGTTGTTATACATGTAAAAACATAACAGTTATCAAGTGATAAAGATTCTATGCATGCGCTTTGAAGATCAGTGGTATTTTCTGTTGATAGTTGTACTTTCCCATATGTTTGTTGTGCTTTCTGATATAAGCTGCGCTTACCGAAGTGTACGAAGTAAGTTTTGCTTTCTGATGTTAGCTCTGCTATCTTATGTGAGTTCTACTTTCCGAAGTTAGTCGTGCTTTCCGATGTCACTCGTTCCTTCCGATTTCAGTTCCACTTCTCGACATCTTCGTATCAGTGATATCGATCTACAACTTTCCAATATCAGTTGTGGCTTCCCGATGTTGATGTTAATGTTGACATGTCCACGTTTATTCTATCGATAACGATCTATTTACTACCTCGATTCAAAAAGAAAAAATCTTAACGGAGTACGGCTCAATAGGTCAGACTTTTCTCTTTTCACCTTTTGAAGAAGGGCCTTTTTGACGATGGTACGCGCAATATAAACAATTTTCCGTATTCTTCATATACACAAAATAAAAGCACCTCCACAGATCAATTGATAACGCGGAATATAGTAAATGCGCGGAATTTCATAAGAATCTGTTGCAAGCTCATGAAAATTTGGGGCTCATACCAAAATTGCAAAACTTAACAAAGAAATCGTGACGTTTGCTAGGTGGCAGGCGTTGCCCACTGGATGACATAACAGATGGCCATTAACTATGCAAAGCAGTCAGTGATAATGAAGTAGATAATGTACAAAGCGCGGTCTGAATGGTGATGCCGCGCACTTTCTCGCGTAAAACTCTCTTTTTCGCTGTGATTTACCAAAGAAACTGGGAACAAAGGAGAGTCCAACATAGCGGAGGAGGGTTGCGTCTTCAGTGGTTGGTTACATACATGTACTGTTGTGAGAACTACATACAAATTCAGCAAACCAGTTAGTCACCGGCACAATATATATTTTAATATAATGTCATGCAACCAAAACCTGAAAAAAAAAAAAAAAAACCAACCAGTCACAAAGGATACAAACAATCCACTGAACGAACAAAAAAACCTGAAGAAAATTAAATACGTGAAGCTAATGCATCACAGGAATATTTGAAGTGCGCGAGTCACAATTTTAATGGGTTCTGGTTCAATTATTCCATCTGGATGACAAAGTGGCATGAATTTCTTTTTTTTGTTGTTTTAAAGTCAATCACTTAATGCAGTAATGTCGAACAAAAGCAAATGCAAATTACTTTCGACTCTAAAGTAAAAATTGCTCAAGTACCCATTCCATTTGTCTATTTTGATTACTTTGGTAAAATAACACTACTTTTACACATGTTTGTTTAGCCTCGCTTTCCGTCGCTCTATCGCGTCCGGTTCCCGCGCTCAACTGATTGATCAGTCGTTTTTCTTACCCTTCTGGATGCACGCTGTACTCTTGCTCCTTTGATCATTGGATAACTGGTTAAAAAGCCCAAACATATATCTAAAGTAATTTTAAAAACCTTGTTAGGCTGGAAAAGGATGGTGCACATCAACAGCATCTGCTTAGGAATTCTTCTTCCCTGTGTCCATACTTTCCTTGTAGAAAACAGCCCTAAGAAAATACACGCGTTAATTGTTTAAAAATCGTGGCAAATGTTGTTGTTTATAGTGGTCAATGCGCTTAGCTACACCTAGATAGTTCACAGGCATGCCACTTTAAATGAAGGAAACAAATATATCAACTAAACGTAATAGGCTTAAAAATCCCAACCGGCGGGAGGCAGACCACTTGGCTATTTACAAGCATGGCCGAGGAGTTGAACTAGGGTCTACCGCGAAACAACTCCGGCTAAGTGGTCAGAGCGGGACTTGAACCCGCGACCTCCGGATTTCAAGTCCGGCGCCCTAACCACTCGGTCACGCTGCCTCCGTGTTTCTATCTCGTGATAGTTAAGAGGGCGCAGCCCGAGTCAACTATCACGCATAGAAATCGAGAGCGAATAGTCTAATTGTGTAGTGTAAATCTACTAGTCGTTCAAAACGTTATCTAAATCCTCTTCACAGACACTATAACTTGATAGAAACACGGTGCATGTTTTCTATTTCTTAAATAAAGGTTCTAAAAAGTAAAGAAAATTTCTAATCATTGGCGTGTTGACTGGCAAGGTGGCTGATCACTCTCAAAACGGTTTCCAGCACTTTTCAAGACGCAGATTTTGATGGATCCTTTATTGTTTTCATTGTAACCACAGCATGTTACTCTGAGTCGATTTTCATGTGAGCGGTTGAAATCTGCTGCTGCAAATGTTCTTGATAGGTGATGCTATCCACATGAAAGCTCATTTTATCTAACAGGGAGAAAGCAACAGGTACTCGTTGGTATATTCTTGACGGTTTTTCTTTTAATGATTATTATTATTATTATTATTATTATTATTATTATTATTATTATTATTCTTTCTGCAGGTCCAAGCTGTAGCGATGGATATGTGAGTATCAAGAGCAAAATGACAAAAGTAATGGCAAGTGTACACGATTAAACTTTTCCAGTATTCACTTAATTTGAATTCAAATTTATTTTTATTGATTAAAAACGTCACGAAGAACTAACGCATCCTGATGTGTGACGGTTCTAGATATCGGATGTCTCCCGGTAGTGCCGTTATTTATATTTATTTATTTATTTATTTATATATTTATTTATATATTTAGTCAGTCAGTTAGTTAGTTAGTTAGTTAGTTAGTTAGTTAGTTAGTTAGTTAGTTAGTTAGTTAGTTAGTTAGTTAGTTAGTTAGTTACTTAGTTAGTTACTTAGTTACTTAGTTACTTAGTTATTTGGTTGGTTAGTTAGTTATTTCACACTCCGGGTGATTGTTTAATCCCTAACCTGCACAGACTCCCCATACTTTTCTTTTGGAATTGCTATTTGACATTCCCTACCAGGGCTCGAGACTACAGCCTCCCGCTCTGATATGAATCCCCTTACCCATTACGCCACTACTTTAATTCTTATGGTATCGTGAATTATTTGTCCGAGGTTCAACTCTACCTAAAGTCTAAAGGAAATTCAAATTTCCAAAACAATGGTTGGATCAGAGGCTAGTCGTTTTTTATTATTCAAAACTTACTTATGAAAAATGTGAGTTAAATATAATGAAAAACAAAAAGAAAAAATCGTAGCTACCAGTTTTTGTTTATTTATATTTTTGTCCTTTTTTGGCGCGCGAGGTTATCGCTTGTTTTATAGAAGTCATGCGTGAAGGAAGACATTATATGAATTGAAGTTCTTAAAGAGACGAGGATTAGATTTTAAGTAACCGCGAACAAGTAATTTCCTTGAATAGTATGCCATTTCTGTCGCACAACAGGAACGACATTGAAATGACCGCCAGTGCACAAGGGCAGGGATCCTTTAAAGATCAAGAACAGAGAACATTCAACCGGCAAGCAGAGCCTTTTCTTACTGTACATACGCTTTTCGAGCAAAAAAAAAAATGCGGTAGAACCCCGCCTTATGGTAAACTCGTTAATACGGTCACCTCGTCATTACGGCTAGCGTTTTTTGTCCCGGCGAAAACACCCATGCATTTTCTTATAGGAAAACCCTGTAAATGCAGCCGCCTCGTCAATACGGCCAACGGCCACATTCCGAAATCCCAACCTGTATAATCCTTTAAGCTTTTATCCCTTTTATACAGCCACTAAAACCAATGATGTTCGTTCCAATGTTATTATTGTACGTTTTTTTGTTCATTTTTGTTGTTGTTGTTGTTGTTGTTGTTAAAAGATTTAAATCATGAAACATTGTTTTTTAATTATATCTACATTCCGATGTTTATTAAAGAAACGTTGTTAGAAGTTGTTAGAAGTGAAATTGTGATACATCTGTCAAGACGTAGGCCAGTCGTGAAATTTGACCCTACCGCCTTAATACGGTTTGTCTGATCACCGGCTACCCCGTTAATACGGGTGTGTGGACAAAACGTGGGGTAGGTCATGGCCTAGGCTATGGTGTAGGCCTGATGGCCAACCCTGTGGCCTACCCTGTGGCCTACCGGTGGTCAGAGTCTTAAGGTGGTCTTATACCTAAAAAAAATTTTTTTTTTTGCAAAACAACTCTGTGGAACAGTTTTGGTATCACGTTAAAGGACTTTGCACTCTGACTTCAAAAATGAGCTTTTCCAGGTCGCATGCCACGATAGTTAATGAATAACTAGCTCCTTACTGTTAAAAAGTGGTGTTCATTATAAACACGAGAAAGTAATAATGAATGGTTCGAGAAGTATGGAATTAAGTTGATCCTGTCCATAAGCAAGTTGCCCAGGAGACAAACCTCAGAAAACAGTGTTTTGAGGGGGTTTTTCTCGTGAAATGTTGAAAAAGTATATTAATATTAACTAATATTAGCTATGTTAACTAAACAACGGGAAAAATTTCATAAATTGCAAATTTTGGAGGTTTAAGACCTAGATAATTGGGTCCTTCATCAATGTTCAAAATTTGACAACATTCGGTCAAAACCCAGTGGAGATATCGTGTGCGAGATATTGATGATCCGTCTATTTGGTCATTTTGAGAAATAAGGCCAAATTAGCCCTGTGACCTAGGCGGGGGGGGGGGGGGGGGGTTAGGGGCAGAGGGAGGGGTATATTTAAAGGTTTTACATGAATGTTTCATTGAACACCCGAATACACACCAGTCATAGAAATGTTAACCAAGTATAAGAAGCGTATAAGATGGTAGAAGAAACAATGTTCAGGACCATGATGCAAAATTCTCATAACTACACATCTTTAAAGCGTTTGTGTAAAGTATCATTAAAATGTACAGAATTGAATCCATTTTGTGAGTACTTTTAGACTGTAAACAATAGTTGCTATGGGTGTTGCTAAGTTGAAATATAGCTAGAAGTGTTCAGATTTCTTAATTTAAACGTAAATTCAGGAGTAATTAGAGGAAAATCGTTTCAAAATACGATTTAAAAATGGACAGGGATGTTGAATCTTCATGTTCCAAAAAAATGGTTTTCTGGAGAAAAATTTATATCTGAGAGTATAAGACCCTCTTAAAAACATTAACAAAACATCTTTAGCTGGCATAAAATTACATCCCTCCAATAGGGGTATACTAAAAGTCACTAACACGATTCTCAACATCAGAGGGAACGAAACAATGCAAACCTTACAGCACTCAGCGTTGAAACGTCCTATTTCTCGCTGTCAAGGCATAATCAAATAATGAAAAGCCATTTACCCCGCATTATAGATGGTGCATCACAGCTCCTTTACAATTAGTTCTTCGCGTCGCTTGAAATGAAAAAGTTTCACACAAAGAAACTGAAATTTTAGGAGAAAAGCATTTGACCAAAACACCACATAAAACGGCACAAAGGTCAATATTTAGCCACCAAATAATTCAGTCTGATAAAAAACGTTTGAGAAAACATGTACATCTACGACAGAAGGCTGTAAGCTATATTTAGAAGGCGAGAACCTATGGTATTTTTAGCTCTTCAAAAAAGAGAGACTGGAACGTTTTTACATACTTTTGAAGCTTTCGAATGATTCGCTTATTTTCTGGTTACTGTGACAAAATTAGTGCACTTTCATATACATTGATTGGTTAATAAGCAGAAACTTTCAGATATTTCTGAAAGTGTTCCCAATGTTTAGCACGGGCAATACTTTCCAAAAGGTTTTTTCATGCTTTCTAGAGACTGTTCTAAAACACTGTACGAGTATCTGAGGAACAAGAAACATGTCAGTCCATAGAAAATTGTGTTCGTATTGTACCTATGAGTTGGGAGCCTGGTTACTGAGCTAAGTGCCCAGTTGTCGCGCTTCGCGAGGCAGTTTGATTGTTCGGCTTTTGTCATTTCGCAACCGGTGAGGGAGCGGGGTGGGGGGCGGGGGCGGGGAGGTACTCCCTTATGTCCAGCTTAAAGGGTATGGTCGTTTTGATCCGAAATAGGGCATCGAATTTTTGGTCAGGTCATAAACAATGTTGGGGAAATCGCAGATTTTGGTCTTAAAACACATTATTTGCTCACAGATAAAATGATTTTACCCATTGCACAAGGAGAGGTTAGGAGCTTGGTACCGAGGATGTTTTTGAGTTTTGAGTCTGCAATGAAGTGGGCAAATGTCGCATTCACGAATCTTCGTATAATGGATGCCGTGTTTGTGATTTCGTTGACACACAAACCTGCTACCGACCCGCCTCCTCCTCAACTCCTGCCTCTTTCTAGTACAGTGATGATATTAGTGTTGTAGCGGTTTCATTGCCCTCACCTTCGCAGGCAATACATATTTAATGATAACTTGTATTGATATTTTCACTTGGTTTTTTCCGAGTTTAATAAACCGGCTATGTGTAATAATTTTCACGTAGCCATTTTACTCCATGCTCTGTTTTGTATTGCCTTCATGAACATGAGCTCAGCACATATTTCATTTTGGCTAATTTTATTCTTGAAATTGTACTTGGGGAGATTAGAGCACAAAATAGGGCAAGGGTTTTGGAAAGCGGGCCGCACGCCCCACACAATTCTTCTGGGAGTACCCACTCTCACTTCCCCCCACCGGGACTCCACTTCCCATGTACTAAGCAAAGTGACACAACCAACGAGTAGCGAAAAATAATTTAATAACCACAAACTATATACAATGCATTTTTTATTGTTTCCCTACTTACATCTTGGAAGAAATGGTTATGAATTTATAAGCCATCATCAAATGTATATTTTCAATTTATTTATGATTTTTTTGTGTTCGGTTTTGTTTTCTTGTTTTAAACGAAGATACAAATAAGAAAATGCAATACACGCGGTTGTCATTCACCCCTTGAAAATATTATTTTTATGCTATTGTTTCTTTCTAATAAAACGCCGGGTATTTGAAATATTTACATATTCGAAAGGTCCAGGCGTAATGACTACATAATGGACAAGCTTTATGGTCAATTTGCCTTTGATAATTTACGAGTTCCCTTAACTAAGCGCGACTACACGAGTTTCTTCGCTGGTCCGTAACAGGCAGGGCCGCTCTACAATGGATGAAAGGTACCTTGTCTGATTTAGTCTGTCTCACTCTCAATTTAGTCTCAATCTCCTCGATAGTCTTATTCGCTAAAGCAACATTTCTAGTTCTTTGAATGGTCTAGTTTCCCGTCGCTGCTTGACCGGAGCTCCGCGCCGGTTCTCCACTCGTTTAATGATCTCAATCAGCCTCGGTTGAATGGCGCCGAGAAGCGGTCGGCCGCTCGGGTCCCCACACCAACAAGCCTCCATCAGCGTCCAACATTCGTCGTCAAAGTTCGCCAAGCGCTCGGGTCGGACGCCGCGCCGAACGGCCGACCAAAGATGGTCTTTACTTGCACATTGTTCGAATGCCAAGGGAAGCCGAACCGTTCCCGCGCAGATGTACCAGAAGAGGATTCCGAAAGCGTACACATCCACGCTGTTGTCATAGCGACCGGAAAACAGTTCTGGGGCCATGTGGATGGGTGTGCCCACGATGGAACCTGACATCATGGCCTCTGGCTTGCAGAATCCCAAGTCGGTTATTTTACCTCGGTTCTTGGCATCCAGCTAAAATCGAAAAAAGGAAACCTTAGTACTGTGTACCGTACCTAGGCTCTGCTTTTTGAGAACTGCACTTTCTAAATTATCCTTCTCAAATTGGTTTTGTCGAGACACTTGGACAGCGTATGTTGTGCAATTCTTCAACCGACGAGAATTCTCATCATAAGAGAACTCCAGGTAGTTTGTTTTAGCATTGAGATATATTTCCACCACCGATTCAACATCCCAAGAAGACATTAAGTCTTCCCAAACGCAATATATTGCGAAATCTGTATGATGATCAAGGCTTATTATTCTATTCGTGGACCCGCGCCAACTGGATTTACAGCGAGGGACGATCACTGATAGCTACATGTAAGATCAAACGTCAGAAAAAGTCGAGAGGAGATGAGCGGAGTTTAAACTCCTGTAAAACTGTAAGTCTTACACAGTAACCCGTCTGACCATTCAGTGATGAAAATCAACGAGAGGTGAAAAAATCTTTAGAAAGAAAATCCTTTACGAACACTTTTGACTCTCATCGTCGCGTGATTCGGCCATTAAAGGAGCTCAGTCATGGCATTTTGAGTTATTTTGGCCACGTAAAAAATTACCTTTACATTGAAGGAAACCTGAAAATAGTAGTTTACTAAGGTAGAAAAATACCACAGAGACAATAATGAACCATAAAGAAGCAAGAATGGTTAAGGATGGAGAAGATTAACACGGATTACAAACGACGAACTTGAAAAGTTTATGCTGAACTTTTCAAGATGCGCAAACCGTGTCGTAGCTCGTTTAAGTTACATTTATTTCAGCCTACCCACCAGCACGTTCTTCAGCTTGATGTCGCGGTGCACCAGACCCTGGCTGTGCAGAAACCGGATACCCTCCACCACATCAAGAGCGACTAACAGCCTGCCTCTGTTGTTGAGTCCAGTCTTGATTCCTTGGTACAGGTCGCGCTGCAGTCTGTCCATGACCAACAGGACTGCTGGGGAACTCCCTCCGCCGTAACTATAGTCAATCACTGAGCCTATGATGGACACGATGCGGTTGTGCTTTGGTATGGATCTGAGGAAAGAAAAAAGAAATAAAACTTAGGATTTGATTTAAACAGAAAGAGCAGGCAAATGTGATGAAACAGTTGGGTTTCCAGCGGATCATATTGTAAGAGCTTTAAATTTCAATTGGCCTTCACATGGCGGGGGTTCAAAGATCTGAGTCTCTGTGTATTCCCTTCCTTACCAGCCTCTTACCAACACTTTAATGATAAGGGCCTTATTAGTCAATCAAAGTAACTGTTCCAAGGAATACATACAACAAAGGATTATAGCACATGTCGAGATACAATGTAAATAAACAGTACCTTGTGTAGAAAAATTCCAAAGCCAAATCATTCCAGTGTTTATCATCAGGGGGGACCACAGACTTGATAGCACACGGCTGATGCCCTGCATAACGTTCACATGAATACACAACTCCGTACTGTCCCCTCCCGACTTCCCGACCCATCTGCGGCATTCCATACACCACCACATCTCTCAGTGAGGTGCTCTCCAGAGCAAGTCGCGCAATCTTGGGAGCATGGCATTTGCGCACTCTCATACGTTTCTCTTCGGTCCTTTCAAGTCTCCCACAGTGATGTGCTTCAAGGATTCGTAATGATGTGGCAAATGCCTCGTGGGATTTTTGGAGTCTGGTTCTGAACTGTGAGCAGATGTGCCTTGCCAGCCGTGTTTCACTGAGACTAGTCAGCATATCTTGGGCTACTTTCCTTTTCCAGGCACCGTCTACCTTGGGTGGGGCTTGACCAGGAAGAGTTTGAAGGGCTTGCTTCATCTTCTCCCACAAAAGTCGAGCCAGGGATGAACTTGCTCTCACCGTAACCTCAATTTGGTACGCTGAGTCCAGCACCTGTTGGCAATTAAGAAAGATGTTAAAAGGAACCTACTTTGACTGTGTTGTAATATATTTTGTGGCAAGTCTCCACTGATAAGTGCAGTGGCTCAATGCTACCTTCCTGGGATTATTCACTTCACTTCCCAAGTGCCTCTCTGGGTGACCTGACAAGAAAGCTGCCGGTACATGTATAATAATTATTGTACATGTAAATGAAGCCTTCACAGGAATGTACTGTGGCATCCAAAACAAATCTGTTGATATCACTTCCAGAGATAAGAAAAGAATAAGCCATCTTAACCCTTGAAAATGGGTATATATTTTAGCTCCTGCCAATGTTAAAGAAATAGTCACTAAAATGTACCAGGTAATAATAATTTGTAGATTAAAAAATAAATTCTCCCGACCAACAACTCACGGCCGACAATTAGGGTTAGAACCCATAACTCCTGTTACAGCTGAGTACATGCATGCTGGGCCCTTGATGTTACTGGCCAACTTAACAAGTTTGTCACGGGTGTGAAGATCACGAGTAACAGCCCTGGTGTGTGGCACTAAATAAAGTAGAGATCAGATCTTATGGCGAATTTATAATAAAGGAATACAATTAATTTTGAATTGAACATCAACAAACAGTCAGTAAAATTGACTTGTCATTCATTTTTTTGCAGACTGAACTAGTTCTCTGGGTACCCAAACTATATGTACACTGTAAAGTACATGTGCATATAAACTATAGCTGAATGCCCACTTAACAGTACATGTATTGTGTACTCACATGTCTCAGTGACGACGTCGCTGACTCCCCATTTTCATACACTCCTTCTCTGTCCATCTTTTCTAAACTTTCAATGCACCGCTTCAGAGTTCCAATAAAATTGTCTTGGAGATACTTCACTGAACTGATCAAACCTTGTGCGACAGAATTGTTAATTCTTGCAAGAACAAGTTCCTGAATTACTGTAGTGCAGTATTGCAGATCCTTGGGGTTTGCCAGCTCACCATCGGATGACACTTTTATTCCTTCAAAATTCAGATCTTCCACTTCTTTTAAAATTTCTGGTGACAGGGTGGATATTGTTGAGTGTATAAGGTCTTTGATTTCCTCCTGCTTACGACTTGCACTTTCCATCAGGGCTTTATACAGATCCTCTTCTTTTTCTCTGGCATAGTCAAGTCTCCGTGGGGTAATTACCATGTCCCGTGCCATGTCAAATGCTGTTGTAATGAACATGCCCAGCACTCTCACATGAGCTTCATTCAGCACGGTTGCAGCTGAAACCACATTGTACTGAAGCACTTGTCGCACAAAGAGCAGAAAACAAGGAAAAAGGGCAAAGTCCTCTATCAGATTTGACTTTGGTCGTGTGGCCATCAAGATGGAATTGTTTGTTCGTTGGCTGTTGTCATCTAGTGTTTCACAACTGTCTTCCTCCAAGGACAGGTATTTTAACTCACAGAGTTGCTCGAACAGTCTTGTTTTAGAAACATTTGTCTTTGTTTGAACTTTCACCTTTGGCTCCCCATTAACGATTCCCTGGTCCATGGCCTGGATGGCGTCATTACGTCCTGATTCAGTCATGGAATCTGTAAGCTCCACAGGAGGATTTCTGCTACATTTCACAAAGAACACAGCCATGTCCGGTGCTAAGGCCTTCACTTGTAGAAGTTCTTGCTTGTCCTAAAAGTAACAGGAAACATATGTACACTTAATTCACCTCACTGGCTGAACACATGTGTACAACTGCATCTATAGACAATTGCCCCGATCATCAGATTTTAAAAGGAATTTCACATGTTACTCAGCATAACATGATACAGGGCATAACATAACCCATATTAAAGTACTGTACATGCCCATTCAAGGAGAGACATTGAAATATTGAAGTATTTTCTCAACTAAATATTATTGCAAGAACATTTTGCTATTTTGTAATTTGTAAAGGTCCACATCAGCCATGTGCTGCCTAATACATGTAACGGAACTTTTAAAAGGCACATATCTCTTACTAATAGAGTTTAAGGTCTGCACTGTAAGTTATGGACCAAGATTTTCCCCCTTTGATTTATGGCCCAAGCACTAAATGCAAGGGGACACACCAAAAACAAAAAAAAAACAAAACAAAAAACAAAAAAAAGACAAATCTTTAAGATCTTTATCTTACAGAACACACCACAAATAGGGGGTTAGTAGAATATTTATTATGTCTCTAATTTTGAGCGTGTCTGATGGGTTTGAGAAACAATTTCTATTCATGTGGAAGGGCTTGACATGACTGATGAATGTACATGAAAACCAAAACAACTCGATTCAAAATTGTTGTGCGATGTCAGTGTGGTTTTATACCAAAGTAAAGGTGAAGTCTTAAACTTTTGGCTGCCATAATTTACTTAACAACAGTTAGTGATAAATCACAAACATTTTTGGCAACAAAAATGGCTTTAAATTGTAGAGGGCCATACAGTTGAATTTACAACCTGCTAAATTGACCAATCAAAGCTTGTGTAGTAACCGAGAGATACAAATACAGTCATGTATGTGTGTATGTACAGCAGCCAGAGCAAAATAATGCTAAAGACTGGCACTAAAATACATTGTTAGTACAATGTAAAACTTGAAATCGTCAACACTGACTAACATATCTAGTATTCAAAGAACATATTTTAAACCGATTCCATTACATTGTATCTTTACGAAAGAAAACAAGCAAAACAAGAACACTCAAACTTATCCCCCTATACTGCATTGGAAACCCATAACAAAGCCAATCTGTGATCAGTCACTGGTAAAACAATCATCACAATCCACTAATAAAAAACAGAATTAGAATTTTTAAAAAGGAAACAAAATTTTTCATTTTACAAAACATGCTTCGACATTCCTATGCCATCTTCAGTTGCAAATGTTCGACGGCTGTACATTTGAATTTTCTTTTTCATTTTTTATTTTATTTAATTTTATGTTTTTGTTTCAACTACTGTTGGTGTGCACACAGCCTTTGTTCCCAGTGTATTCCAATATTCAAATTGTTAACCTAAATTTTATGGCATACTTTTATAATGTAATCATGTATACAGTAAAAATTCAAAATAATGTACAACCGTCATTTAAACATAATTGCAACTGAATATGACAGAGGAATGTCGAAACACATTTTGTAAAATGAAAAATGTTGTTTCTTTTTAAAAATTGCTGTCACTCTGCTGTTTTTACGACTGTTTGGTAGAATTAGAATGAGATTTGACTTGAGCCCATGACATGGTACCATTGGCGCCAGTGAACTGAGTTTTTAATCCATAGGTCATTACAAGTTTCTCCTTTATAACGCAACAGTAAGAGAATACTCAAGGAGATGTGACACCGTTGAAAACAGTCACACTAAGAAAGTACATGTACCACTTCCTATCCGATCACCAAAGCAAGTGATAAAATCGCTTGGCTGTATTGCAGGTTCTCGTTACTTTCCAATTTTTTTTCCATTTTCCCTGCCAATATAATATCAGTGATCTTCCTTCCATTACATTTACTTTCTTGTGGCTTCTTTAGCTGAAGCTGACCCATCCATTGCCTGATGTAGTTGAGGAGAGTTTGACTACTCCATCAATATAAGGCTGTGTGTACATTGCTGGTTTTCACTGTCATGCCATCAAAAATTAGACTATGAGTAGTCCCTCTTTCGCTTAGTCCGTCGTGCGTGATGCGAAAGGAGGGACTACCGCCTAAGCCCAAGAGTTTGCCCTTTCACGGCCGAGTGATTTTTTGGTGTAGGATTTCTCATCTTGACATCCTCTTGTTATCGCCTGTTGTCAATAACCCCGGGAGATATCCTGAATAAAATTTCTCTACTCTACTCTTCAAGTAGCGAGGCAAACATATGCCGTGAGAAGTATATCTTCGTTCAGTGTTCGTTCAGCGACACTGTCCAAGAAGTTTCAAAAAGAAGACGGCGAATAGGGTATCTTGTAACAATTTTCGCTGGGTCTGTACGTGTAAATCTAAAAGTTATTGCAAAAATTTCAAATGCAGAGTTTCAACCGAGAATTTACCGGCAGTGAAATGTTCGCCGATAGCAGCAGAAAGTTTCAGGTGAATGTCCAGTTTCAAGTGAAAGTTCGGTTCAATCTTTCAAATGGATGGCAGAAAGACCAAGCTCAGTGAATATTTATTTGTTGACTTGGACGATGCCGTTGAGCGGCAAAATCACAAAGTGGCTCGCAGTCGCGTTGGAGGCGGGAAGCTTTGCCAAACGAAACACTGGATAAATTTAAATCTTTCCAAAGCCTGTTGGCAGATTCGCAAGGATATCATGGTTCGCGAAGCGCGATTCCAACGCTTTGATTTGCTCTGGTACCGCTTCGATTTGCTCCGGTTCCAAAACATTCCTGCAAGACGTCACACGTATCTCGAATGTTGACAACACGTTGTCAACACTCCAAACATAAGCCAAGCATATTTTTGCATCGTGAGAGCAACGCATAATTCAAACTCTAGGGCTTAGGTGGTAGTCCCTCCTTTCGCGCACTCCTCGCCCCCAGGATTTCGTGGCCATTTTTTTCTCGCGCTTTTCTTTCGCGTCATGCACAACGGACTAAGCGAAAGAGGGATTACTCGTAGTCTATCAAAAATAAAAATTGTAACCATTCAATAATTATAGTCAATAATCTGGGATTGCTAGATGATTGATACATAACCCCCTCTTGCCAAGATTTAGGTCCAGGGACCAGTATGGTTTTTCATTTGCACATTATTCGGAAAAGTGTTTCACCCAAATTTATACTTATTTAGAGCTTTATATAGAGACACCATGTTGGTGCCATCTAGACTGGCACCAACATGTCAGCTATAAAGTAACAGAAACATTGGTTATCTACTGAAACCAGAAATAGCTCTAACACATTGAAATTAATACAATGTAATTCTTCTGATCTAGTGCGAGGACTGTTTAGTTATCAAAAACTAATAAGCGATAACTCATCTTTTTGCAGGATTGTGTGGGATTTTGTGGATTTTTAAGAATTTGTGTGTTATTGTGCTGGTTCGACTGAAATGTGTGGTCGTGCACCCACACACCCTGTCAAAAGCTCAGTTCATTGCATGGGCAGAACACTGTGAACAGCATGTGATGAAACCTTGAAAGTATAAATTTACAGCACATGTACAGTAACTTGTAATAAATGTGTAATTATTGTAGCCTGATGAGTTGAGAACATTTGCAGACAAACCACTCCACACAATATATCTTCTCACACACTCTTGTGAAAAACAGTCCTAAGGCACTCATGAGCAGATTCAAGTCACAATACAAGGTGAGTTTAAATGACCGAAACTAAATGTATTTCAAAATATTGGTGTCATAGAGTCCAACTGCACAATTTTTTATCAATTTAAGAGAGTTGAGCACACTTGATCTGCGATGGCTGCCAGCATATAGCTTGTTGTGATTGAGCTTAACATGTTTCCATAAGCATGCTTACAGTGCACATTTTGCTAAACAGCTTAGATTTAAGGTCTGTGCTGACCTTACATGTACTTGTCATGAGTAAATATTTCTGAGGAGGTGAAAGAGAAAGTTGTGTATTTTCTAAGAGGGTAAGAGAAAAAAAAATGTTTACCTCTAAAAGAAGCATTCTGTTTTCATTTTCAGGAAGGGCGAAGTTTGCCTTACCTCCTCTACGGAGGGGGGGAAGGGAGGGAGGCCAGGGGGTGTATGTGAACTGTAATGGATTATTCACTTCCTCTACTTGTTGCACACATACAATCATGTAAACCTCTATTCATGTGGCAATCCATAAAAGCTGTTGGAATTGTTTTCTTTTCTCGACATCTAATGCTGAACATATTTTCAAAGCAATTAGGGTTACTGTATACGACAAAAGGCAACAATAGGAACATGGACACAGCTACTTTAAATATTTTGTACAATTAAAAAGCCGATCGAGTGTCAGTTTTGTCTCAATGTACAATGTTGTCGAGTCAAGTCTTTTCAAAGTTCTTTTCTCTGTTAGAGGTCCAACTCTCACAAAATTATGCAAGAGAAAACGAGTTTTCGCACGCGCTCGAGCAAATTTCAAAAGAACAATAAATCAGGAGAAATACATAGCATTCTATTTACGACTTCTCTACCTACCTTTTCAGTCAAAATATCAAACTCTATGGCGTAAAGAACAATTGGCAGTACATCCTCACAACAGGCACGAAATATATTCTGTACGTCGCCTTCATGATTGCTTGGCGAACAAACCAACTCGGCCCCCGCTTTCAACAATGGATGGCTTAATGAGACCTCGGCCACTGCAGTCGCCAATGCTGGATCGTCTCTTTGTAGGTCCGTAAGTTCAAGATCTGCTCTAGGAACACATTCCCACGAGCCTTCATACGCGTCCAGGTTGGCCGCTAGTTCAAAACTATCGGGCAAAACGAGACTTACGTTGGAAATATTCCCGTACTTTATTCGAATCATCCGCCATGATGTGCGGCTATCAAGCTCTCCGACTACGGGAAGGACAGGTTCTCCCAGAAGCTCGTTTATCACGCAGACTTTGGCGAAGCACGTTTGTCCGATTACAATGATCGTTGGCGGTTTCTCACAAACCCTCGCTAAGGACTGATACTCGTTTTCGGGAAGGTACGCAGACAACACGTCTTGGCTGAACTGTCCGGAATCTTGAATTTCTTGAAAGTATCGGTTCGTATCTCGCTTTATCTGCTTCAACAACCTCGAATGCTCTTGAAACTTGCTTATCTCGTAAGGAAGGTTCGCAGCCATGGTAGAAGAAGAAGGCCTGTAAAGAAAAGAGGGTAAACTACATCTTTTCACGTCCCAACGAAGCCTCTAATAGCACAAGTTCCACTTTGACTTCTTGCTCATCAGCGTTCTGTTAAGCAACTTTACTTTGCCATCCAGTCTAGAAAATTCGACCAATGAAATGCTCTGTACCCTTACATGGGCAATGGTTTCCTTTATTTTCCGCCTGCGCGTTCTGGCGATTGCGTGAAGCGTGACATTGTTGACCAAAAACACATGAACAACACATGAAGAGAAATGAACACATGAAGTACACGAACACACCAGGCGAAACACGCTTAATCTCCACATAAAGATTGAAATAAAAACAAGAGGCCAAGTTTTCCTTAAAAAAAATAAATAAGATTGAGCAATTAGTCTGAATACACTTCCCTTCAAACTTCGTTTATTAAACCAGTGCACTGGAAGGGAAATTTTCGAGGGTAAAAAAAAAAAAACTCCTCCAATATCACGTTTACTACGTGCCGCGAGTTTGACACGTGAAACATAACCGAAATATAAAGCCCATCAAAGGTACATATTTGTAATAATAAGAAGGAGAACAATAATAATAATAATAATAATAATAATAATAATAATAATAATAATAATAATAATAATAATAACAAAACAAAACAAAAAACAAAAAGAGTTAGTTTAAAGCATAGCAGACCATGAATACCGGGTGACATGCCGAAGCAGAATTCGGGGTACCTCCATGCCTGCCTTCCTTTTCATCGAGAAGGGAAATGGAAAGGGATTTTGAAAACGGAGGTTTCACTCTGAAAACGCATCAAATCGTCCGTCCACACTGCGCCGGAGAAATTTGAAAACGCAACAATCGCCGGTTATTTTGGATTTGTGTTTGAGGAAGACTCGTGCAGGGAAATACAGGATTGTCGTAATGTCATCGTTTTTGAAAAGCTCCGTTTTCAAATTCTTCCGGTTGAAAGAGCGTTTTTGAAAAGTTCCGTTTTCGGATCGGTTTAGTGTGACCTAACCGCAGAAATAAAAGCTCCGTTTTCCTGAGGACGGGGCCAAGTTAAATAGCCTTCCATAATCCATGAGTACGTAGATAGGTCATTTTCTTCGGCTTTGTTCGGCCATGGAGTATGACGACCTATTTGGCGGCAAACGGAAAAGGGCAAAAATCGCTTCTGATTTTCTTTTCTCAGGGTGCGTTTATTTGGGGTGATCTGGATCAGGATCAGTGATCCAAGAGCACTAGGATCATGATGCATCAAAGGAACCGATGAATCGGTGACCAGATTGGATTAGTCGGTTCCTGTGATGCGCCATGATCCGAGTGATCTTGGATCACTGATCCGGATCCGGATCACCCCAAAGGAACGCACCCTCAGTCTTTCCTTCTCAATCGATCCAGCACAAGAACAGAAAAAACAAAAAACAAAAACAAAAAAACAACAACAAAAAAACAAGCAAACAAACAAACAAGCAAACAAACATACCTTGTTCAGAGCAAGATATGATAATTCTCACTTCAGTAGAAAAAGAGTGCGCCATCGGTGATTTGTTTTGAAACCCTTAATCCTTACTCGATTATTCCCACATTCGCCGTATAGCACCGTTTGAACGTAAACTTTATCACTTTTGGTGCGCTTTTCATAGTTCTTGTTGGGTTATGTCTGCTAAGCTGGGCCAGGAATACACCTATGACTAAATTTGTGAAAGGGGTATTGATGAAATTTCACCCTGGCATGGGCGTGTTTTCCTCCAAAGGAGACGGTAATAGACAATTCAAACGAACGAGTCTTCGCACTCTGCGTGACAGGCGTTAAACCGGGGAGGGGGGGGGGGGGGGAAGCAAAGCGTTTTTTTGCTTCCACCCTCTCCACTCCCCGGCCCGTTTACGCCTGCAGGCTAACTCTTCGTATCCTCCACTAGCTATTATCTTTCCTTGCGTGAACTCTGCTCTATATTTTTCGGTTTTTGTTGTTGTTGTTGTTGTTGCTGCTTTTTGTTTTTGTTTTTGTTTTGGCGTGGTGTTTTAGACCTTTTGGAGCCATGAAGGCACAGTTTGTAGCTCATGTGCTTCAGAGGAACGCTCTATTTTTATTAACACCGTTTTCATATATCCAATCATTTTAGTCACATAAATTCCCAATAAAGTTAGTTTAAAATATACACAGGAAGTTCGGTTTGACCAAGAGAAAATAAGAAAAGAATTCTGGTTTCAGTGGCACCTTGCCAGAATTTTTGCCCCTCATTTTAATGTGTTACATATCGGGGACATGTAAACATTCGTGGATGTCGTAACTTTGAAGTAGTTGCAGGTTTCTACCACTTTTCACTGGAACGTATCGAAACGCGGCGTCACTATACTGCCCGTTTTATTTGTTGTCGGGTGAATTTTTAGGGATAAACGCAAATAAAAAAGGACATTGATATTAGAGAATGATTCACCTATAATGGGCGTGAAATACTAGCAGGTAGAGATGCCAAGAAAGTAGAGAAGAAAAAAAGAAAAAGAAAACCAGAAACCAAAAAATAAAAAATAAATAAATAAACAACAAACACAATACCCTAGACTCTAACCTTAAACTATAAATGTTACGTACTTTTACTGATTTTCTATCATGTTTCGTTTAGGTGTTCTTAGTTTAAATATCTCTAATTTAGTGTCTTCTAGTAGTTCTAAGGAGATCGCAACTCCCAGAAAAAAGAGACTCCAAACTAGACAAACGAGAAATTGATCGACATTGAAAGAAATTAAAATTGAAATTTTGAAAGAACGTGATGTTCCAGATTTAAATTAGTCATTAATGTAAAGGAGGCCTAGTCTTTTCACGTCTGAAATGGATTGTCAGCAAAAAGCTGATCAGAAAAAGGTCAAGATTCAGTCTTCAAGTCAGAGATATTAAACAACTGTTTACAGTTACAAGAAGATGGGAAATCCAAAAATTACTACCAACAACCCAAGGAATTTTTCTTATTCACCAGGTAAAAAAAGAAGTATGGTTACCTATAATATTTTTTAAAAGAGGTCTCATCTTTATATTGAAACAAAATTAATAACTAAGCTATAAATTGAACTGTTGAAGCTTAAGGCATTCATCAAACAAGGCCAAATGCATTAAACAATCTTCCCTTAAATTAAAAATTCTCGAAAGCTGCAATGCAACTGCTGCCTACAATACAACTCCTAGCTGTGAAAACCGAAACATAAACAGCGAAAAAAAGTAGTATCTCCTTTAAAAAAACTGGGCGTCCTACTTCTATTGTTCGCTTAAAAAACACACACCTTATAAGGCAGCTTTTCTCTCGACCAATCAGAATGCAAATAAACCAGCCGGGTTACTTTTCCTGTGCTTTCACTAAGTTAGATCAGTAGGTTGATGGATATTTTCGTATAAACAATTTAAAGCGCGACAGCTTTTTTCTCAGCCAATCAGACATTCATCTAGAAACAACCTCACGAGGTTTTCGCGTGCACAATAGGCCATTTCCGAGTTACCTTGTACCTCGGTTTCAAAACGAGTCCGCGTGCAAAACCTTTCATATGAAAATGAACCTGTAGGGGAAACACATTTTCATATGAATAGTTTCACACCAAGACTCGTTTTGACACAGAGGCAAAAGGCAACTCGAAAAAAGCCTATTCACTTCTCAACTGCTGAAACGTATCACCAGAGGGTAGTCATCCCAGGCTCTCTCGAGTCCTGTCTCTTTTTCTTCCTCAGAATAAGGTGTAGTTTGGAGAGGGAAGCACGTACTCATTTTCTAGAACTATACGGCTGGTTATCGAATCTAAGTTACCAACTAACCTCCTGATTGGTAGAAATGTAAAGAGTCTTGAGGTTGCCCATGACATGGGCCATTTCCCTGTTTCCCTTTGCCTCTGCGCCAAAACGAGCCTTACTGCGATTTCATGCATATGAAAATCTGTTTCACCTGCATGTTCATTTTCATGGATATCAAACCCATTTTTATTACGATATTTTGCACGAGGTGTCGCATAGAAAAACAGGCAAAATGGTAACTCGGAAAATGGCCTATTCCTGCCTCTATACTACGTAACCAGCAAAATATTTATAGCACTATTTAAGTTCAATGCAAAGTATTTACACAATATACAATTACGTTATATTTCAATCTAATTCATTCTCGTCCACATCCTCGAGGCTTGGTTTTCTTGTTTCTACAGGTTGTTGAGTTAGTTCTTGAGCGGCTGGTTGTTTCACCAAGCCAGTTACTCCCGGCCGCCTCTTGTAGAACAATACATAGGCGTATTTTGACACAATGCGCTCCTCCGAGGTCTCCGTGACATGCCTGTCGTCAAAGTAACGCCATCCTGTGGGTTAAAGATGAAATCGAGCAAGTGCTTTCTACTATCCGGGTCCTATTTTTGATGTTGAAAAAGATATTTAAGATTTGTAACTTTCGTAGTTCGATTCTGCTTTCCCTGTAAGTTTTCTATTCTAAAAGAAGCGACTTTCGATTCAAGTTTGACAAGTCTTTGAGTTTGCTTCGATTGTATAGACAACAGATTACGTCAAATTGCTATTTTCGTGTTTGTCAAAGTGGGCAAGGGCCGGGGTTTCGTTGTCATGTTGAAAGATTTTGACATAACCAAGCTTTTTTGTATAGTTTGTTCCCTTATTATATAAAACAAATAGATTCCATGTTGCCGTGCGTCTGTTCAGTAACAGATCACAGAAAACGTCAAAATGTGGTAAGAACATCAGTGACACACTTGGCTACCGCCTCGTGTGCCACTTTTTTACTTCTTACCACATTTTGACGTCACCTGTAATCTATTACTGAACAGACGCAAGGCAAAATGGACTCTATTTGTTAAACAGAAATACGAGTGGAAGTTTGGGAGACCGAGAAATGCTGTGGTAACACGAGCCGACAGGCGAGTGTTTCCACAACTTTTTCGAGTTCTCCCAAACTCAGTTCCACGAGTGTTTCTACTAAGCAATTAGATTATGAGTTCGAGATTTCCATCGCATAGAAATCGAGAGCGAATGTAATTGTTTTAGTATAAATCTACTAGTCGTCCAAAACGTTATCTAAATCCTTTTCACAGACACTTCGAAAATGCCAAGAAGCGGCCGTCATTTTGTTAACAAGCGCACACTGCTACGCCATTCCCTATCTACCACAGAATAAATATTGAGTAGCGAAGCCAACCAGAGAACAGCATTCGTGATAGAACGCTAGTAGATTTGTACTTAAACTCGATAGAAACATGGTGAACATGTTTTCTATTTCTTTCGGAAAACACCGCGACGAAAAAAACAGAAAACAACTTGTTTACTTTAATCATCAAAGTGTAAATTTTCTTTGCTCGCGCCATCATTTCGTCAACAGCTCATGCTAGTTCTGTGTTTCTGTCGAGTTATAGAAACACGATTTTAAACCAATCAGCGCGCGTATTTTCTTTGGTCTATTTTCTGAACATCAATACAAAACAAAGACAAACAACCGCAATGAGTTATAGTCGTTATACATACCAAGGCCATCTTGTTTTAGTTGGTCAATAGTTTGGTCTGCCTCCGCTAGTCTGCCAAATGCGGTATAATGACCGAAGTTGACAGTGCCACTGTGATTAGCCACAGCAAACAAATCATACAAGGATCCCTCTTTGTCATCTTTACCCGGAGTGAAGCGAGACATGTCTAGGCCCCTAAAAAAAAGGTGAAAAAGTCAGATGATACAATTCATTACATCCATTGAGTGAAAAGTCCAACACGCCCTATTCACAAAACACCACTTTACAGGGGCAAACAAGACAACTCGTAAGACGTTTGCATGTTTGTTTAGTTTTTTCAGGTTTGTTGTGGTTTTTTTTTTTATAAAAGCACCGACATTGCCCAAAACTTAGAATATCTTCTTTTACAAGATGGCAACGAAAACATTATCAGAAAGAAAGGAAACCAGTTCAAATTTGTCGAACCCCGCTCAGAAATCACGTGCTCAATTTGCATTATAATCTAAAAACAAACATGGCGGCCATCTTAATTTCAACAATTACGCCCTTCATGGCGCTACTCAAAACCGAGTAATCAAATTGAATGTCACACAAACCACCAAAGGAGCAAAATTCTATCGCCTAACAATACAGGACACTAACCTTAACGGAAAATCAACGAGTTTGGTAATCTTGTCTTTAAACAGGATGTTCCTAAATGAGAATCTCTTGAGATGAATAATCAGGATTTCCGGTAGACGCCATACTGACAGCTGCTTGGTAGCCTCGCGATGAGCCTTGCACTCGGGACAGTACCTACAAGTCAGAGGCAAAACCATAAATCACGAGCACAGGGAAAAGAATTCCCATACCACAGGCAAGCTCGCTTGACTTGTTCCTTACAGTCTATCTAAATGGTAGGGTCGGACTAAGTCATCATCAGATTTTGATAGGACAAAACAAAAATATGGTTGCATACCACGTGCTGTTAAACCTCATCGTCATGAAATTATTAGCTGAACAGCAAACTTTGATCAAGAACCAAGAGAGCTTACCAAGCATCATTCTCACTCAATGTCTCGGGTTCAGTGAACAGCTCTAAGCACTCTTTTAATGAACAACTGTATGACTCTAGAGATTGAACAGAAGACAGGTGAGCCACTCATGTACATCAGAGCATATTGTTATGTATACAAGAAAAAAATAACAATAAAAACGTCAATAGTCATCAAGAAACCAGGCCAATATTCACCTGTAACCGTTCCAGATTTGTAAGAGGGATGTTCTTCGCACTCCTGCAAGACAAATAAGCAAGGTTAATGGATAATAGACATTATCGAACCGGAAGGAGCAGTGACCTTACGTTTAGTGCGCTCGACTCTGGAATGAGAGGTCCGGGTTCGAGCCCTGGCCGGGGACATTAATATTGTGTCGTGTTCTTGGGCAAGACACTTTACTCTCACAGTGCCTGTCTCCACCCAGGTGTATAAACGTGTACTGGTAAATTTACTGCTGGGGGTAACCCTGTGCGTGAACTAGCATCCCATCTAGGGGGGAGTAGAAATACTCCAAGTCGCTTCATGCTACAATAACCGGCATAAGCTCCGGCCTGATGGGCTACTTGGTTCGTGTGCTGACTTAACCTTTACCTATTATCGATCCCAACATCCCGCGTTTACTCGAGAATATAGGAAAATTCAACAGTGTGACTGGAACAGCGATTGCCTGACGTGACATCGACGTCACGCGATTGGAAAGTGAAAACAGTCAGGTGCAGTTTCCATCCTCCTTCTATCATTTTTGATCATGACGATAAAGACAACTTATCTCTCACGATAACACTCACTGCACTAACAAGACCACACGCTGTCATGGGTGTTGTTGTTGTTTTTTCTTCATATCTCTCACAAAGTAGACTTGTGACTGGGACTCCGCTCGCCTTGCGCATGTTGTCTGAAATTTGCCGCGAGACCTCACGCTCCGCGCGCGTTACAACATTTTGCATCCTTGAGCAATGGCAAGAGAAGGATACATAGGATAAAAAGTCTAAAGCAGAGCTTAGCTAATAGAGAGGTCAAGCATGACGTTACGGAAAACGGCAAAAATTAAACTTTTTGCCGTCGAGTTTTTAGCCATGTGTACAATTAAGTGCGATTGTCTGTGTTTCCTGTCAATAGGAGTTTTTTTTTTTTTCTATTCTTGTGTGGAATTGATTTTAGGATTAAAGGAAAAGAAAACAAAATCGGAGGAAATTTTTGCAGTTTGCCGTTTGCCGTAACATCATGCTTAACCTCTCTAATGCCATCAGTATCTTAATATCGGAAATAGAGCCTGCTGTCAAAACATACTAAATCTTTTTCCTCCACGGCGACAAACTCTTGCGATCGAGGATGATTTCTCCAGTCAATGGACAAAAACTTGCCTTCCAGCACCAGTGGTTTGGTGTCTGTCACAACAAAAAAAAAAAAAAAGAAAAGAAAAAGATTTTTGTTTTCAGTTGGAATGTTTAGATCTTCCTTGCTATGTTAATGGTAAAGCAACGCAAAAGATGTCTTCTTAAGAACAGTTCACCGAGTTAAAAAGAAAAATACCTTCTGAGAGACGATTCCCGTCTTGTCCAATGATAGCATCGCCATAAGCTGTGACAGGTTTGATGTAAAATTTGGGGAAACTGGGACCCACTACACAAGTGACGCCTGAGGATAAGATAAAGACAACTGGATTAATCAACGACTACACACACAAGACATGCGCGAGAAATACCCGTGACCAACAGACGACATACACTTGACACTGATAATCTGAAGCTTGAGCCTGACAGGACACTTTTTGTTGCATACATGCAGTAACATCTAAGATTATAACGCGGACTCACTTGAAATTGTATGTACCGCTAACTAAGAGGTTGAGATGTAAGGCAAGAAAATTTCAGTTTTGCCACAAAAAAGACCGGCTAGGCTATAGAACTGCAATACAGTATTTTCACGCTGGGCTTGTGTTTTCTTTCACCATGGGTGAGACTCACCAGAGGATATGCTTTCTGCCTCAGAGGATGTTTCACCTTTGCTTGCAGAATTTTCCTTTGGGCTGTCCCCAGGCTTTACAATTACGGAATATCTGCAAAAAAAGAAGAAAAAATTACTCGAAACTCCCTTCTCTATTAAGGTACAGCAAGGCGAGGTGTTGTTAGCCTGTTCCAGGCTCTCGGTCAGTGGGGACGATCGAAAAAGCGCGCGGGCGACGAGCGGGACCTGGATGAATAGCAGGTAGAACGAGAGGAAAAGTAATGTTCACTATAACGCATGCTGATGAAATGACCTTAAAGTATTAGCCCTCCTAAGCGTCGCAAGCATTGCAAGCATTTCGTCTCCAGCACGCTTTCCTGTCAACAAGGATGACGTACATTACCCTACATTGTATGTAACGCATTCTAACAGCCTCAATTCCGTCACACTCTAGAGTCTGAACTTGTTCCTTCCCAAACAGCGACAGATAATCGACCCCAAAGTTCAGGAAAGCCTGTTGATTAAACTTACTTGGCATACTCTTCAGCCATCTTTTGCAGTTGTTTGAAGGTTGCCTTAGAGGCGGGAACGCTGATCACAAAAGGAATTCCGATGGGCTGGGGAACTCTTTTACAGCTTCTCTTGTGAGTCGCCCAGTGTCCCTTCTGGCATTCCCTGCAAATAGAAAACGAAAAAATAAATAAATAAACAAACAAATAAATAAATAAATAAACAAACAAACAAACAAACAAATAAATAAACAAATAAATAAATAAATAAATAAATAAATGAGAGAAAACGAAAAATAATTGTCTGACTACCAGCCTCTGAGATTTCCTCCCTTGAGATCTTCTCCCTTGAGGAGAGCCAAGCGATCGCATAGCGTGAGGAAATTGAGCGCGCCTCGCTCATTTTTCTCACGGTATACAAGGCGCTACATGAGAAACGCCAGACAGTAGTTTGCAAGCCGAACAGTCGCTCTACGCGTACGTGTCGCTTGACAAAACGAGGTGGACAAAAATAATGTCGCAGAGCGACAAACCATTTACTAGGATCTTTTCCGGAAAAGAAATAAAACTTGCAACGAGACGTCTAGTGTGGTGGTTTAGGGAAAAAAATCGTTACCGACTGGAAGAAAGCACCAAATTTGGCACACACACACACACACACACTCGTTACAGCAACAGTAACACAAAGACACAGTAACGCAAAGACAAAGTAACGCAAAGACACAGTACGGTTTTTGTACTTACTGGTTACAGTATCCTATTCCCCAACACTGTGTGCATCTACGGAGGAGTTCACCAGGTGCAGGACGTTTGTAACAGCTAGCACAGTGACCAGGAAGCACACGTGGACATACTGTTCTCTACAGTTAATAAAATCCAACGCTTGATTAAACTAGCTAAACAATCCACGTGACAGCATGCTGTAGGATACTTGATACTTAGATAAAATATGTTGCACTCATGTCCGATCCCAAAAGAGTAGGATTTCGGTTACAAGGAAAACTTTCACCGCAAATTTTCACCACGAAAAAAAAAAAAACCTTATATCAAGTTAAGAAAGTTTTCATGCCGGTCTGCAAATCATTATCACTGTATGCAGCAACATCACTGAGACCTTCAGATCCGATAATCAGTGCACGATTTAACCGCAAGATTTCAGCCAAATGCTAAAGTAAGATATCTCCATAAAAATCTTTCTGTACTCTTCGAGAACAAAAAAGTTTGCGTCGTTGAAATGCCATTAAACCCCATTAAACCACTATGTGATAGTACAAAATACATGCAGTCAACTACCTCTCAAAAACTTGCTTTCTTATATCCATCGCTATGACACTTTTACAAACAATTAACGTTACTGTTATCGCACCTGTATGATTGGTACTTCATAGACTTGTTCACCTGCCTCCTCTTGATTGAGCACTTCATAACTGTGGACAAACAATCACAGAAACAGAATTAGCGAAACTCAAAAAGACGTGGGAATCATGCGCTGGAAGCATATGAAATGCAATTCAGTGGAATCACCTAAAAGAGACTTTCTCCACAAGAGCGGAAAATACCGCCACTTTATTACTCAAGGGAAACGCACAGTATCAAGTAAAATAGGTACAAAACATGTACATGTGCAGGAAGAAGCTTAACACGTGAAGAAAATCTGACTTCACTTGCTACATGTTGCTGTATTCAGTCGATACTTACACAACCATGATGTCTGTTGGAGCCACAGATGACAGGCTGCACCCTCGGTCAAATGCTCGATGGAATTTGCCATGGAACACTTCATACACCCTCATCTGAGAGAAACAATGCAAAAATACATGTACTGTGTTAAAACATGGAATGGTGCATGTACTGTATCTCACGCAATTTGGCAATGTACATGTAGAAAATGTACTCAATTATTTAAGTACTTTGAAATGGCAATGTTCAGTATAATACTCAGGATATCTCTGACACAACAAAAACGATGCTTTTTTTGTAATCGTCATCGTCATCATCGCCATCGTCATCGTCATCATCATCATCGTCATCATCGTCATCGTCATCGTCGTCATCATCGTCATCGTCATTATCGTCATCATCATCATCGTCATCGTCATTATCATCATCATCATCATCATCATCGTCGCCGTCGTCGTCATTATTATCATTCCTTTACACCTTCAGTACACATGGTTTCTTTGCTAATGTTTTGGTCGCCACCCAGGAGTAGCCCTTTTACCTTTGATATACAAGTTAAATTTATAACATGGTACCTAACTACAGCTTAGTTAACAGCAGTAAAATGGCTAGTCTCTTACATTTTCGAACTGAATTCCAGCAATTCTCTCCACAGCAGCCATCAGTTGCTCAACGTTTGCATCTTGAGTTACTTTCACACCAATCTATAATCATTATAGAGCAGTATTCAATTGAGTGTCATAAAACCAAAGCCAAACCAATAACTTACCGATTAGAATACACAGCCAATCTCAAACCGGGGTAAAACCAAAACCAAAACCAAAGTAACTGCCTAACGCTCAATTGAAAACCGTTCTAACAGCAAAATGTTTACACGAATTACATGTACATGACTGTACACTTGTTTCACTAAATTCTTAAGATCTATTTTACATAAGAATGATACGAGAAGCTAGAGATTCATACGGGCACCAAAACTTGTGTCAAACTCAGTGGCGGATCCAGACTTTGGGCTAAGAGGGGGGGGGGGGGGGGGGGAGGGGTGCTTTTTTTCCTTCAGTCATTTCTTCTTTTTTCACCCAACATAAGGGGGGGGGGCAGCCTCCCTCCCGTCCCCTCCCCTAGATCCGCCACTGAAACTGCTAAAACCAACGGAAAAAGAAAGGGAAAAATTCTTCTCGAACGCTGGGAACATAAAGCCACTACATTCATCCACATTGTACAAATCACCTGCATGTCACTTCGGCTTCGGCTGATAACCCCTACCTCAACCTTGATTATTCTGGATATCACAAAAACCGAATCTAATAATTGTCTTATTATACATTGAACGAAAAAAATGGAAGTCATGTATTTGCGTCTTCACTGACGGCAAGCAACACGAAGCGCGCGAACTTGACATGATTACCCGTGACCTTGAGTGTCCTTGACATGATTTTTGTATAATCTGCAGAGAGGACGTTACAGGCGCTGATTTCGAAAATTCACTGTACGCTTTTGACCAATCAGAAAAGAGATAGTGAGTTTAATGTATGATAACACATAGTATAAGAACCTTTCAGCATTGTTGTGTATGCTTTTACAGGACAACCTTACTCAAAACAACTGTATTCCAACCAAAAGCAAATTGTCCCATCTTACTGTAACAAAGGCTGTAGAATTACAGACCTGTCTGCAATGTTATACATCAGTAAGAGTACACTGCACTAACAAGTAGATTATGAACACACATGTACCTTGAGGGGCACTCTGTTGTAGTCACGGAAGAAAATATACACAGGCAAGAGTTTCTGTTCTTTGGGCAGTGGAACAGACAGGTTCATGAAAGGATCATATTTAATAGAAATCTAAAGGAAAACGAGAGAAAACAATAGCCATATTAGATCAGGAAACTGTACTGAAATCATAATCTATATAAACAGGAGTACTGAAATTTGTCCTTTCGTATTGTAGTTTGAACAAAGCTCTGATACAAAAAGACACACTTATTCACTTTAGAGTAAAATGTTAATTCATTTATTTACTAAATACTGTCCTTTGAATTGCCACTGCTTAAAACACCCTAAAATGTTAGGTACTATCAAACTGAAAACATGAGCTTTGTCAAGAAAACACCTTGTAGTTGCAACCTGAAACCTTTAACATGTTATATACAACTATGTGTGTTGGGGGGGGGGGGGGGGGGGGGGAGGGGGGCAGCATCAGGAGAACCAGCAGTTTAAAAAAGATGTATCCTGACCATTTCACGTGAGCTTAATAAGGCAATCATCCCTTAAATCTACATGTACGCCTATGCGGTGTAGAAGTTGATTAAAGTTTCTTATTTCGTTCCTCAAGTGTCCTTGTGTCCTTACAATGTAGTTCACATCGTGCTGTATTCATATAAGAGGCTGTCTTTAAATACAACTTGTTAGCTAGGGTTCATAGACCCTGATTTTTAGTCGATTAAGCAACTCTGGCTTACCTTGTTACACACTGGGCAAGTGAGTTTGGATTTCAACTGCCCCTGGAACAAGTCTACTATCACCGAGTCATTCCTACTCTTGTATCTCCTCCATGCCTCGTTAGCTACTTCAGCGTCAGGTTTCCCTGCTCCTTCAACCTCCTCGACGTAAGGTTTTTCCTTGATTCTGTTGAGGTCCTAAATATTATGTAAAAACAAAACAGTTAAAAATGATTTTGGAGTCTTCCAAATATAAAAGAGTGTTTCATTTCCACTTGGCTCTTTGTCAGCCTTTAAGACAAGAACAGAAACGACTTTTCATCATTTTACATAATCCAACATCTACATTGTATATCTGAGAAATTGATGTTTTTAAAACATGTGTACAGAGTGTACAAACATGTGTGTACTGTAAACTTCTCCTGGAAGAAAAAAAGAATTAAGACATTCCTACCTCATGCAGACCATCCAATAAGAATGCCATAAACTCTTGTGCATCTTGTTGCATAAAACCTTTAAACTGACAGACCTTTTCACCAACAATTCCCTAAACATTTAATAATAAAAAACTCAAGTAAATGAACATAAAAGAAGGAAGTAACTGTAGCGCAGTGCATGTCAACTGTATGTGTCAGCAGTTTGATACCATAACTCTAATGCAGACACGTTACGCGTACAGTTAAGGAATGCTTTGACCATAGCCCTTTCCAGGTTAACTCTTGTCTCTCAATTCTGTTAAAATATAACCTGACATGCATGTGAGGCAACTTTGGGCATTTTTGTATTTTCTACCCGAAATTGACTTGCATTCATGTTGGATTACATTGCAACGCAAATGATAAAAGTTAACATTAATTGATTTCATTCAAAATAAAGCATTCCTTATGTAATCAAGAAGTGCATTTATAATGTAGTAACTACAGCTCAAAATGTCTGTCTTTTCTCTACAACGTTTTTGCGCATTTGTCACTTTGCAGCAAATGTTTCAAATTCAAAAGTACAAATTAAAAAGTTTTCTTACCTGTTTGGCAAATCACAAAGTAATTGCACTCATGCATTCTCACCTTCAGTTTATATGGAGATAATGATCTCTCCTTTCCAGTCCACAGGTTTCTCATTAAGTTTGCAAAAATAACAGCAAGCTTTCCTCCAGTGCCCAGTGGGTTTTCTGTGTTGATGTCATCTTGATACTGATCACCTGAAAGCAATTTTTTTGGTGACAGTCACAAAAGGAGTTATTGTGATATTCAGAATAACCCATGGCAAGGTTAGAGTTATCAGGTACATGTAAGTAACAAAATTAATGTTCTAAGACATTCACCATCTACATATCATAGTACAATAATTGAATCTATTATTTGCTGTTTTGATGCCCACGATTAAAATTAACGTGTACGATCGCAATTGATGCAACATTCATAAATTACACCCACTTTCAATGTTATGTGCACAGGCAGCATCTTTCAACCATCTTTCGACACGCTAAGTAAACATTGTGAAACTGACAATGACAAATACATGTAAATGATATTATTGACCTCAAACGGCTGAAGAAGATTGTGGATAATTCAAACAATTTGAGTGTGGTCAATCAGCTCTCAATAGTGACTACCGGTAGCATTTGGGCCGCTACTGCGTTTAGTACCCAAAAGATGCACATGTATGTAAACATTCAAAACAGTCAATTTATCTCTTACAGAATGACTTTATGACACTCCTATCTTTGTTCTGATGTCAAATAAATCCATTTTTCATGACTAAAGCTCAAGTTCAACTGTAAAGAAGTTGGTTTTGCTTACATTTTTGACATAGGCCAGGTAACATAGCATGACGAAAGATGTTGCCTATGCATGTGAAAACGGGTGTAATTGAGTTGAGAGAAAATTAGCTTAAATAGTTTTTTCGGGTTCTTAGCTATCCTAACTGCAAATTATCTTACATGTACTGAAAGTTGTTGTGTACACTGTACATGTAGGATGCACAGAGTGTTTCCAGGCTTGCCCTTCTGGCAAGCCATAAATTTGTATCTATTTACTAGCCCCTAAGCCATTCTCGTTTGCCCCCCAAAATTTCATCTTTCATATACAGTGCTTCTGAAAATTAAATTTCATCACACATTTTCCCAAGAAACTTCACTTAGCCATCGGACAAGCAAAGGACAGAATCTGCCAGCCTGACTGCAGTCATGGCCCAAGCAGTACAAAAACTAAATGCAGCCATTTTCATTCTACCATAAACTACACTGTACAAAGTAGAGCAATCATTTATAGCAAGCACAAAAAGCAACCACACAAAAAGGAACTGGCTTCTCGAAAAACTCACAATTAGCACACTTAGGCAGTAGTCAGTGCTAAAACTTACCAAGAAAAAAGTCTCTAAGCTGTCTTGTGTTTGCCAAACACTGGATAATGGAGTTCAGATAGCAGGTGTTTCCAAGATTCTCCAAGCCTGTGAGACCAACATGGACACATTCACCAGAATCTTCCTCATCATCAAAACTACTTCCAACCATGTCTGCACCTTTAGATGCAGCAGCTTTGATGGCGTCACTGAATGGAACGTGAGTGACATTGCTTTTACTTCCACCCATCACTCCCGTCTTCATTTGGCCATCGCCACATCCCCGTACCGCTGAGTGTGGAGGAGGTGGTGGTGGGATAGGTGGAGGCAGTGGAATTGCTGTTTGGCTTCCCGATGCTGAAGATGAGTCAAATGAAGAAACCGAAGGCAAGGTTGAAGTAGATGTACTTGGTTGTACAGTAGTAGACAAAGTGCTAAATGACGTGGTTAGACTCTCCGCAGTGGAGGTCGCCATAGCATGCTTTCCTTGATACTCCGGATCCTTTTCCACACCTGCAGACTCTATTGGAATTTCTAAATTTATATGTCCATTTTGAGATTCATGAAATGTAGTTCTCGTGTCATTTAATGTTGTCTCTGGTTTAGATTCTAGAGGAGATTCCAAATCACTTGTTTCATTGATACCACCACTGTCAACATCTTGTGGTATACATTCAGTTGTAAACTGCAAGTTCGCTTTTTCCATGTCAGGAGATCCACAGACATCTCCTGAATTTTCCATGGCAGTTGATGTAGAAGCAACATCTGGAGGAAGCTTTACCTCAGGTATGGTACCAATTCTTTCATCCTCAACTTTGGAATTAGAAGTTTTTGATTCCATTGACAAAGTAATCTTAGAGTCATCTGTGTCATTAGAAGTCTCGTGAACTCCATTGGAAAGTATCTGTTCTGATTGTGGAGTTGTAGAATTAAACAGCTGCTTGTAAGGTCTTTCACTTGATAAATTTTCTCCATTACAACCTAATATTACCCAGAAAAAGTATCAGTGTTAATCAATAACCTCATCCTGTATTTAGTGCAAAATGAACATAACATGCCATCTGACAGGGTGTGGAAAAAAAACACAAATTATGCAGAAGTTTTCGGGGGAAAATGCAGAAAATGCGTCAATTATGCGGAAATTTCAACAGTTAACAAAATCGATACAGTGTGTAATAAAGCCTTTCCAATGTACCAAGCAACAGTGAAACAACAGGCACTTCAAAGTCTTGCCCACAATTTATGCTCTTAATAGAATAAACTCATTAAACATCACGCCCGCCAACTTTGACATATGCTTGATCTGTTTCTAGTATTTGTTGTCAGGTATTTCATCATTTAACACAGGTTTTCCAGTGGAATTTTGGGTAAAGAATTAGTTGAACATTGCGTTCTTAGAACATCCATAACTGACGCTGAAAAACTAGTTTCCAGGCTCTTTGGCTGAAGTACATGGAAGTTAAAGATTCGTCACAAATGAAATGGCGTGTTTTTATCATTGTTTTAGGAGAGAAACAACTTCAAAATAATCAATCTCTTCAGAATTTTCAATTGTGGAGATGGTAAGCAGCTGCTTCACCACTAATACATAGCACTTTTCCTGTTTTATGCGGAAAAAAACTCTAATTATTCGGAGGATACAATGTACGGATGTTAGCAAATTATGCAGATCCGCACCACCACATCCTGTCAGATGCCCTAAAATAATTGAACAGATAACACCAAAAAAGCTCTATGGAGGAACAGACCAATGCATGGAAATAGCAATCAAACCAGATGTTCTTTAGAGCACAGCTTTGCAATGTTGTTGAGCAGTGTTCCAATACTAAACACAAATTTGCTCTAGCAACTTGCAGATTTAATTTTGCTTGAGGTTTCACAAGTTATGGTTGCCATTTTTTATGTATAAACTGAAACACTATACCGTGCAGAGTCAAAATGGGAAAAAACTGCCAAGTGGTTGGCTGTAAATCAATTAGTGACAGGCTGACTTCATATGGACTTGTCCAATGAGCTGTGAGCTGTGACTGAACAAACTGGGTTTTTGAAGCCAAGAAATGAACACAATTGAGCTGCTGCTTTTTCTTATGGTCTGTTGATGAAATTAGAGTCGACCATTGGGCAATTGCACTGTCTCTTCTGTTTACTCAAGGCTCAAGGCTGTATACGTAATGGTCATTGCATACCTGGCCTCTTCGGTTTTTCTAAACCACCCCATCTGGCAGTTGATTTCTTTTTTAATGATATCTCCAAAAAGGCTTTTGCTGTCCGGCTGCTAGATTCTGCCAAGTCTACATTCCCCCTGTTGGCAAACCAAAGGTACAAGATCATCAAAATAAAATACAAGATGCACATGTTTATGAATACATAGTGTAGCTAAGATTTAAAGCAACACCCTGTAACTGGTAACTGTACAGTATGTATAGTGATTGCAGAAAATTAAGACACCTCTTCAATCTCCAAGAACCAAGTTACAGTTTACATGGGAGCTCATTTCTAATTTAAAGAAAAATTTAAAGCTGTTTCAATTCACTCCTGATTGTACAGTACACTGTACATTGTGAGTACATAAAAACAATAGCCTCCATTTGATGCAAAAATATGCTCAGATATTTGCCCGCAGACATTACCTGTTCCAGGAAGCGAATAGTTTTCAGAGAGCATACACTTGTTAGCTCAAGGAAAACTGTGAGCTTTGAGGAACAGGAAAAATGTTCAAAGATGAATATCTTCTTTGTATCCTTCAAATAGTTTTTGTAACACAAACAATTTTAAAAATTGGGGAATATCACTTGGATATTCTCCACTTTTAGCTGGGGCATATTCAATCATGTGACGTGTTTAGATCAATCATGTGAGAGCAAAAATATTTGATGGATTATAGGACCATATAATTACTTTACCAGACACAGCATTGGTGATTTGGAACATGTGAACGGTAAATGTACTTGACTCGATCTACATGTATGATTTAAGTATCCCACAAATGCATTCAAAATTCTGCAAACCTTAGTTTTAGATTCCATGAAAACAGAGTATTTTCTGATGTACCAGGATACATCTTTAAGAACTCCTTGTGACTAAATACAATTCAACAGCACAGCATGATTAGATAAATTTGACAATTTAACAATAAAAGGTAATTTTTGAAACTACCAGAATACAATATTATAGTAGATTACAAAACCTGATACATAAAAACAAATTTATTACAAGTTATTACTGGGTTAAAATTTGCATGTACATGGGTGTGGTGTCAAATTTGAATTCAACAATATGATCAAGATCTTTAGCCTCAGTTTACATTTCTAGACGAAGGATTTTTCTTATCAACGCAAAACTATATGTACTTCGTTTTCAAATGTACATGCATAGTACATAATCTACATTTGTTACCATCTATGCAAACAATATATGTATAAGTTTAGTTGTTACTAAAAAAAGAAACCAGCATCAATCACATTATAATGACTAATCAACAGTGGGGCAGATGGACCGATAGACAGACAGACAGTCAGACAGACAGACAGATTGACTGACTGACTGTATGCTACACCCAGTATAATGATTGAAGTTTTTTCCAGTTGTCGTTCTGTGACTTCATGTCAGCTACATGTACTAGCTAAATAATTATTGTGTGTGACTTAGTTTACCGTGTTTGCTAACTAACTTTATTTAAACTGGCAAACAACCCCTGGGGAGACTTCCATATAACAAGGAAAGCGGTGCTCATCAAAAATTTTGAAAAGAACACATAAGAGGTACCCTCCTGTTTTGTGGGTGTGGCTTGAAATTTTTTTCACCCCTCAGAGGTATCGGCTCAATAGGTACCTTAAAAGTACTGCAAAAACTCCTACTGTGGACCTTAGGTTGAAAACCGTACTTAAGAGGTACCCAAATAGTGTTTTTAAACCCTAAAAGGCATGACATGCACCCCAACCTTTGAATGACAGGGTCCCTCCACTGGCATGGGAAACAACCACAGTAATTTAAACTTGCATTGCATGTTCATGTAGATGTATTTCCACATACTTATATTACCGAAAAATAGTGAATGACATTCACAAATGCAACAACAAAATCAATGCGTACAGGCCAGTTACAATCTGTAAAGCAAGAAAAAGTGAATCAAACCTTGTAGCAAATTTAACTTGAAGTTCATCTTCAAAAAGGATTACACTGAGGAGTTGTCGGTTGACATTTTTGACATACAAATGAATAACAATGGTGTCTCCCTAAAAGGAACAAAATAGAAAACTATGATCAGCAACTGCAGTTCCTAGGTAAAAAGGACCGTAGAATTGCATTGGCTGAGAGTGAGCGTGGATGTCATAAAGACAATTAGTATACATCCCCAAGCAAAAATAAAATTCATTCAATAAAATGCATTCTATTACAAGTGTCGTTTTCTTATTGGCTAAGATACTCACTATCTCTTCTGGTGTAGATAGTGAGTAGCCAACAGTGTATGGCTGTTAACAAAATGTCAGCTGAGCTTCTTTTTTTATTTCAAAGTATCTAGTATGCATAAAGTGGATTTAGATAAAGGTTTCAAGGACTAGTAGATTTATTGATACTAGAGCAGTTTTCAATTGAGGGTCGTAAAACCAAAACCAAACCAATAACTTACCAATTAAGCTGCTCAGCCGATCTCACACCGTGGTAAAACCAAAACCAAAACCAAAGTAATTGCTTGATTACTTTCAACACTCAATTGAAAACCACCCTAAAACATTAATAGTTGCCCATAGAAATCAAGAGCGATTATAATTGTTATAATCGCTCCTGGTTTCTATATGTAAAAGAAATCTCTTGCTCATAATCTTATTGCTAAGTATATGGTTTGAAAGCTCTGTCCTTGTACTGTACATGTATGTAATTAATTTGTGTCATGTACAGTGTAAACGTATTCTTCATTACAAGGGTGAAGTAACTCTAAAAAGGTATGACAAACACAAACAACCAACCTTGTCAAACCAGTCATGCTTCAAATGGAGCAGGTTATGTGCATCTAATGGCTTAGCCGATACTGAAAAAAAAAGTCAAATAGTAATTATTATTTCAGAAAACAAAAGTTTATTATTGGGCAGTTGGGTCCAGTTGGGTTTGGCACTCAAACATACATGTAGAGCGATCAAATGCAATCAAACTTTGATTGAGTTGATTTATAAGTTGGATGGTTCAAGGTGGAATATGATCGATTAAAAATGGGAGTTATATAATATTAGGAAACAAGGGTTGGGAAACATGTGTTTTTTCTGGTGATTGTTTCCTTTTTCTAGGGGTCTTACAAA
The DNA here is from genome assembly GCF_042242905.1 of Orbicella faveolata. Taxonomy (NCBI): domain Eukaryota; kingdom Metazoa; phylum Cnidaria; class Anthozoa; order Scleractinia; family Merulinidae; genus Orbicella; species Orbicella faveolata. The sequence goes on from NW_028301564.1 coordinate 20,530,127, forward strand.
GTATTGCAATGTATTCTCGTCTAGGAGAAAGTATTAGACGTTGTTATCACCATTTACTCACTTGATCACATCTATAACAAAATTCTCAATCGTAATTAGTGCTATGCACACCCATTTGTCACATAATTGGCGCGCAATCAAGTGGGTGTCCAATTACAAGTATCCAATTTGAACAAGTTACAATTAAATACCTGTAATCGGATACCTTCGTCATTTGCACATCAATTACATGCTTCAATGGCTTTCTTCTTGACATTTCCTAGAGATGGACAGTGCTACTCGCTTTCTTGCTCAAAAGAAGTTCTTTGTTTTAATTTCAAAATTTTGTTTTTGATATGAGTAATTAGTAACTGGACCTTAGTGCCATACAATTCAGGAAGTAATTGTGCTCCTAATTTCAAATCGGCCTCGAGGTCATCTGATTTTGAAATTGTTTGCCTGATTCCTTCCTTGAATTGTACTCCACTCAGTCCAATTACTATTACTAACCTGGATCATAATAACACCATTAATGTTAAGTCTCGCTTTACCTCAATTTGTCAGGTATTTCTGTTTCTACAGTTGATTTCACTTAATTCTCGGTTGTTCTTACATCACATAAAGAAATACCGGTAGTTTAAAAAAATCTTGTATATTTTCCGTGATAACTGTAGTTTAGAACTTCCCATGAAGTTTGATTGGGTTTAACTGGGTTTTGGGAAATGGAGTATAAGCCAAATGCAATCAAACTCTCACAAACTCTCAAATAAAAATTTTTTTGGTTCAATTTTGTTTGATTCCTGAACTGGTTACCCCCAGCATTTAATTTGCCAGTACCCATTTATACACCTGGGTGGGGAGAGACACTGTGAGAGTAAAGTGTCTTGCCCAAGAACACAACACATTTTCCCCGGCCAGGGCTGGAACACCGAACTGCTCGATCCGGAGACGAGCGCACTAACCATGAAGCCACTGCGCAGTAATTTGACAACTGCTTATGTTGTGTGTATAACTGCAATGATCAATCACGTCTACATATCTTTCTCCACAGTTAAAATATATGATCTTTCATATATTCCCTTGTACTCTTCACCATCTACTGTACATGTACGTGTATGGGTAAATTACGAACTCGCAATGTGATGAGTACAGCACTGCACCGGTATCGCAGAGGTCACGGGTTCAAGTCCCTTTCAAGCCTGAATTTTTTTTCAGGCTTTAATTTCATGACTGCTTAAGTTGTATGTATAGCTGTGCTGATCAATCATGTCTTCATATCTTTCTCTGCAGTTCAAATATGTGACCTTCCATAGGAAAACACGTCTTATTGAAAACAGCGTTTTTAGGGCGTTTGAAACGCCTCACAAACGGGGTCTGACAGCGTTTCAAACGCTTCACAAACTCTTTTCAAACGCTTTGCAAACCCTTCGCAAACTCCTTACAAACGCTTGGAAAGCATTTCAAACGCTTTTCAAACCCTTTGCAAATGCCTGTCAAACGGTTTGCAAAGCGTGTCAAACGCTTCTCAAACCCTTTGCAAATGCTTCTCAAACCCTTTTCAAATGCTTCACAAACCCTTTGCTAACTTTTCGCAAACCCTTTGCAAACGCTTCGCAAACCCTTGGCAAACGCTTCTCTTGAGCACCAGCGGAACTAGTCCGCAAGGAATAAAACGCGCTTAGCAATGATTAGTTTTCAATACCTTACGGTCAGTAATTAACTGTTCTTTTAACATAAGTAGCAAGATAAAAAGATTTATATATAGTTATTCAGTATGATGGGAAAGTGCAGAAATGTATTTAGAATGCACGAAAAACTCCAAGGTATGTCATGCCGCACCACAAGTCTGCGTCTGCTCCTACGTACCGTACAATATGCTTCAAATTTCCCATAATGTACCCCAAAGAACTCCTTGGCATTTTCGTCTAGGTAGTTTCCACTATTCTAAACTGATTTGGGTGTTGATACACGTGAAGAACAGTAAAAGGGTAAAAACTGTTTGGCCACTTCGTGACAACGCAACTTGAAATCTGACCTTGAAGTCATTTGGGATAATACGAGAGTTCAATTGATTGGTCCACGCTGAATAAACATATCAAGTTCTGCGCCTGTTGGAGAACTCGACCGATTCTTTGAAAGCGGAAAATCTCATCGTGTCTTCTTTTTGTGCTGTGTTTGTGTCGGGAAAACATCAACTCATTCTTTGCTGGAGGAAGAAAATCTTCTTCCATGTCTGTGATTTGGAATGGAATGTGTAATGGCGGTGTGTTTGTGCCGAAAGGGTTTCGATGTTCTTGAAGAGATAATTTTAAAATGAAGGGATTTCGTGTTAATATGCAGCTAGTGTAATCTTACTACCACAAGAAATGGAAGTAGTTAAGGCTTGATCATTGAGGTGAGCTTGTAACTTTAGCTAGATGATTGTCACAATTAAGTAGATCAACACACCGAAAGTTTGATTAACATACGAATTGTTGCATGTATGAATGACCTTATCGTTCAATTTTTATCGCTCCTGTCAGCCTGACTATCGTCAGGTTCTGTCTCGCTCATTAGCGAGACATTTTTAGGGCCAGAATCTCGACCGTGTCTCGCTCAGAAGTTTCGTAGGGGATCACTATTAGAAGCAAACGACCGATTGTCAAAGCCACCGAAGCCGAATAAAAACGCTCCGAAGGGTTTAACGTACTGAGGTTTTATGAAAATTATAACTAAGATGGCTTTTATTAGCATAAAAACCCTTAGGCAAACGATTTCAAACTCTTTGCAAACCCTTCGCAAAGCCCATGCACACGCTTTGCAAACCCTTTGCAAACTCTTTTCAAACGCTTTACAAACTCCTTTCAAAAGGTTTACAAACTCCTTTCAAACGCTTTACAAACTCCTTTAAAACGCTTTCAAACGCTTTACAAACTCCTTCCAAACCCTTTCAAACGCTTTACAAACCCTTTTAAAAGCGTTTCAAACTTTTTCCAAACCCTTTGCAAACGCTTTGCAAACCCTTTGCAAACGCCTTGCAAACACCGTTTGAGGGCATTTGAAACACCATTTGGCCCAAATTGAAATGTTCGATAAGACGTGTTTTCCTATGGAAGGTCACATATGTGATCTTTCAGGTATTCACTTGTAAATTAAGCATGGCTTCATGACCAAAAATTCTTGCACCAAATAGGCATGATAAATATACAAGAGTAATCAGAGAGAAAAATAACCTTACCCAGTGTTTACACTTAAGCGTTTAGCAAGTTAAGCATTTACTGACTAAAACTTAGTAAAACTGTACAGAAATTGTACAAAATCCATGCAGAAAATGGCTGCATCCAAAAGAGAAGCTGTGGCTCTTGTAGTCCCCATGTTTTAGTTTCTTGTTCTTGAGCAGCAAATTTAGGACTCAAGATTTCAGCATCACTTACTTTTGTAGCACCTCAGGAAGTCAACGGAGGCGAAAGTGATCAATTTTGTTTCAAATTGCTCTTCAGAAGACAAGACATGCTAGACTCGCGTGGTTGTAGACAAGAAACCAATTCTGGTTTAAAACCCTTTTACACAGAAATTTTGTTGAAGAATGGTGGTAAGAGAACTTCAGAATACCTAGAGCTAAAGGTAAGTTTGAATATATATTCCGAGTGGTTCATTTGGATTTGGCAAAGAAGGATTAATGTCTTTGCTTTTGCCATGACTCATACGTAGATGTCATAGAGCGAAAACAATTCTTGTCGTGATCGAATGAGACTGACGCCATCTGGACACCACTGGATGTGAAATACTATGTGACTGCAAGCGGATATATCTGTCATCTCGACCTTGGTTACTGACCTAAACCATGCCTGATCATAGGGTAAATCGAACTTTTACCTCGGTTAATCTTCTATAGTCTCACACAGCTTTTACCATGGTATCAGTTGGCGTTTACATTCGCAAAATATTTACCTAGGAGATTAAACTCCAGTACATCGGTAAAATGCTTAAGTCTAAACAAGGCATTAAACTTTATAAACAAGGTGGAACATGCGTACCATAACTAGATTATGGATCAATATTTAAGACTTATACAACAAGTCATAATTTTGATCACAACTGAGTAACTAAGAACAGTTCATAGTGAGGACTCTGAAGAGAAATCCATCTTGCATATGTATCATGCTCAGTTTAATGTCTAACTTAAGCAAAGAACATGTACAACCTAAAGTAGGGATAAAACTTTTTAAAAACTACTGTTAATAGCACGTGAACTGAACATGCCGGCTAGTACACAACCTCTAATTTGATCGATATTGCCTACAAGTCAGTACAAGGGTTAACATTTATGTTAACAAAGTTAATCAAACAAAAGATGAATCGTCAAATGAAGCGGACGAATAACAATGATATTTGCACGATCACTGTGATAATGTATGGACTTCCGCTCACGATCTTAAGCCCGGTTTTTGACAAATCATAAATAAACATTACCACAAAGTTGGCTACATTTCGTAAATCTGTCGCTTACCTTCATTGTCTTTACATCCTTGCACTTCCTCGGTCTGAATCTTCTGGTATTTGTGCTGGTCTTCGGCGGTTGAATGGTCTGAATGCATACATTTTATGGCCATTTTCCCGCAAGCCGCTCGCTTACGTCTGGCTGGGACCGAAGAGTTCTTGACGTTTGACTGCGAATTCGTCGTGGTAATTCGCGTTATACCGCCTAAAACTGAGAAGTAAATTCACCAGATGTTTCCTCTGGTAGTTCTCGAGTAGTTTGCATTGATCAGTTAGTTATGCGTCCGTAAAAACTGAGTTAAACACTGTCAAAAGTCCCCGATTCCGTAGAAAAAATTTCTTTTCGTGAGCCCGTCGTGACATCATATGAACACGTGTTAGTACCACGCATGCTCAATAAGTACAATTTACCCACCATGCATTTAGCACCCAGACTGCGGAAGCGGAAGTGAGGGCGAAAAAAACGGCCGCCTTTTTCGCCCTTTAGGGAAGGTACGTTTTTAATTGGAGGGGCGGGTGGGCGGGCCCGGGCTTCGGAGGGAAAGGTCATTAGTAAACTTTTTACAAATTGAGGAGGGTCAAACCTATTTTATTCGCAACCGGGGGAGGGTCACAGTTTTGTTTTTTTGGCAAGGAATGATTACTCCATGTCACTTAGTTGACGCTTATTTTTTAAGAAACACACAAAGTGTATAAAAATCTAAAAATTGTATATACAAGCAAAGCTACCAGTCGAGATTAATCTAAATTGTTTGCAGGTGTCGAAATATTATATCAAAAAACTATCTTGTCCCAGCTAACATAATTGTCTCTCGACCCGTGCCCGCTTTCGTCCATATTTTGACGGCGATAATGTTTCCGCGCGGGGTTCTGGTATAAAATCAGTCTCCGGTGACGATTCGTTACTTAAACTACTCGGGCTTGACCCGACAACTCGATCTACTACATCACTTTGCGGGTCAGTTTCAACCTCGGAAAGTGATGAGGTCACTTGTTGCTGTACATTTCTTAGCGGGGGCTGCCGAGGTTGTTGACACGCCATTGAATCGTACAGCAAGCTGCCAATGTGCGCTTTGATCATTGCGACCTTTTCAGCTTTCTTCCCTTTGAAGGTGATCTTGTGATGGGAAAAGTACAAGGATAGCTCGTCCACCCTCAAGGACAACAGCTTATCGGAGTTGTACAGTCCAACCCAGTCAATGTCATTGTACTTCCGTTTCAGTCGTTCCATTCGCTCCCTTTCAGTCTCCTCTTTCTTCTTCTCCTTGCGCATTTTTATCTGGGCAAGGTGCTCAACATACACTGCCACAAGCTTTTCGGGGACAATGTGTTTATCTGAAAACTTTCTAATAGCCTCACTGTTCCCACTGACTAGTTCACTTTCCTCAACATTCCTCAATCATCAACGTTGTTCTTAATCGCGGTAGCGTCATGGCGTTTTGCGCTAAAATTTTCCTCTATGAATCTCCCGGGAGCCGCTGGATTATCAGAAGTCACAAAAGACAACTTGTGATTTATTGCTTTCAAAGCCTGGCGAACTTCCCACTGGCGCTTTCTTTCAGTCACGAAACAGCGGTGAAAGCGTTCCTTGTAGGACAAGTGGTCCAAAAGGACAGGTAGAATTTTGGCAGAATACTGTTCGAGAATTCAGTATATTCGCCCTTTGGGTTCGAGAGCCACCCCAGGTTTTCATTTTTCCACCTCTCTGGACTTGCAGGTTCACTTGTTCCCGCTCCCGATATGCCACCAACGGAACCAGAGGAGTAGTGGGCATCCTTTTTAGAATGGCGAGTCGGCAAACAGCCAAAATAGCCACAAGTTGCTTCATCTGACCTCATGAAATCCTCGCATTCACCACAAGCGCATTTCCCTCTTTCTATTCCTCGCACATCCTTGCCCATTTTCAAGTTTTCACCATGCAATCACACGCCACGCAATTAACTGCTTTGTGTGCAGACGGTTATGTGAGTAACACTTCCGGTTAGTTATTTTCACTTCCGGTTATTTTTGTCTTGGAGGAGATGGGGGGAGGGTCAGATGTTTTTGTGTAGGTATCTGTGAAGGGTCATGCATTAATCCATTCTGGGAAGTGGGAGGGCCACGACTTTTTTGGCAAAAAATTCCTAAAATACCCCGACCCTCCCCCCACCCCCCTCCCAATTAAAAACGTACCTTCCCTTACTCCATTATAAAGAATCTATTTTCTCGGAAACGAGTACCGGGACCCAACGATTTTTTTTTCCATTTTGTTCGAATGCAGCAATCACCTTCTTTCTATACAGTAAATATATAGGCCAATTTCTATTGCAGAGTAAAAAGCTATCACTGAAAATAAAACATAGCTAGCACTCACAAAAAATAATATGTGCTCTTAAGAACACTGCGTGCCTGGAACATATTGAATGCCTGTCAGCTAAATGTGGGTGCCTTTATCATGAAACGCACATCAATTTGTTCCTTAACAATGATGCAGTACATCTATTGATGTTTTTCTCACTTAACTTTTCCCCCATTTTTCTGCTCTCACAAAGCGTAAAGTGAATGGTTCAAATACAAACGTTTCTGAAAGCAGATAATTTAAGGAATTATGGGGTTTATTGAAGGTCCCCCTGCTCCTAAACGATCCCCTTTTTTTATTTCAAAATTTACGTTCTCTTGATGTAAGCAGCCGACAGGTAACTTGAAGTTCGAAAGAAAATCTATTTAACAAATTGACGTCAGTTTTTCATGCGTCTGTCCTGTTATTGATCATGAAATTCGTCATAACATTGTCAAAGTAGCTGTGACTACTTTATACGATACAGTACAATACAATACAATGACCTTTATTTCACCTGAATTTAAAATAGCAAAATTGCTAATATCTTCGAGAAAATGAAGAAATGAATAAATAAAATAGGATGGATATGGAATAATAAAATAAGTATATAAAATTACAATATGTACATTAACGTAATTAATGCAATGGCATTAAACCATCTACAACTGTCTACAGAAGGGACAGCAGTCAGTGTCAAATTCTAAATTACAAATTGTCGATTTGAAAGCTGCAACTGTTGGCAGTGACCTGGTGGTATTGGGGAGGGAGTTCCATAGTTTACTTCCATAGTAAGGTAGAGAGTGCAGGTCATATCTACTGGTATTAACACGAGGGATAACAAGAGAATGTCTACCACTGGTACGTAGATTTATTTTTAGACTTGAGAAAAGTGATGAAACAGTTAAGAACGAGAAGGAGCAATATTAAGATCGAACAACGTTTCGATGACTCCATTTTGATGACTCGATTTTAATATCGCTTCTTTTCGTTCTAAAATGTCTTGCGAAACCATAACTTATGATATTAGAAATAGTATAGTGACAGAATTTACCATATTAATTCAAAAATACCCAAATGTTCCGTACATACTGGCCTTATTACAGACGAAAACTAAATCCGTTTTGGGACGTTTTTCACACGCAACACTGCGTACTAATCAACCTCGAACTCGATCACGTCGTAAGCCGCCTAAGTAAGACTTTGTTCGATTCTGTTCGCAAGAACTATCGCGTGTCGACAGCTCATCAAACTAGATAATTTACATCCGGGCCTATTGCACTACCCCGCTATGGGAGCGAGCCGTACAGTGCGCTGAAGATAGCAACTAATGATATCGATCAAGACGGTTCTATGTTACGTGGCCTCTATAGGCGTGGTCTTTGAGCGACATGTAATGTCCGTTCTTCCATAAACTGTGGAGTCTACTGAGGAATAAAAAAATGTTGTTTTTCATTCCGTATTCTGCAATTGATCTCGGAATTTCGCGAAATACGTCGAGGACGTCAAATGTTTCGTTGATTTCGCTTTCGACGCTTTCCAATACGAATTTTACTGACGCGTCTTTTATTTTGTGGACATTATGTTAACCAGCTGAGAATAAAGTGTAGCAGTCGCAAACTCAAAGCAGAGTGGAGTTCACAGAGGAAGCTCGATTTGCTGTTTTTTCATTCCGTATCCCGCCATTTTAACCCGGAAGCGTCCCGCATCTCGCTTGCCGAATAGTACATTTTCCAATGTATGTTTCAACCAAGGTATCATCTATATCTCGCTATATTTTAAAACCATCCCCTTACCCTAAGCGCATGCGTGATTAGATCATTTTTTATCCAGGAATTTCGCAGAACACCTGAGTGTTTCGAAGCTTTCACTTTTCAAAGGCAACTCTACCGTTGTAAATGGCTAATCATATATTGTTCGCCCTCTCAATTGAGAATAAATGATATAGTTTCGATTCTCATAAAATCACAACACGAGGATTAATCGCAAATGGTTTCTCTTGTCACGAGAATGGGAATGAAGAAATATAATAGGGCAAGAATTATTAGTTTTTCTTCTAAAAGGCGCTTCATTTGTCTTTAAAGCACGTCAGCCGTTCTGTTACAGGAAACTGAAAGTCTAATTCCAACAAGAAGTTAGCAAAAACACACCTTAGAATTTTTTTTCTCTGTTTTGCACAAATCAATTTGTATAAAGCTGATACTGCAGCTGCCCCGAAACCTTTTTTACAGAATTACGCGCGCTTGATTGCTGCATTTCTTAAACACTGGGAAACTGCGATACTCAACAATTTTCATCCAGGAGACGAAACAATTACGCACGAGATGTGTTAACAATCATTGAAACTATTGCAGACCAATCAACCCCTGATAAAGGGAAATCTGAATACCACGGGAAAAAAATCTGGAGAGATTCTACCAAAAAAATATATAGTGAGATTCGATTTCCTTCCGATTTAAGTATTAACGAACCTTTCCTTTCGAGTCTTTCTCGCCATTTTGATCCGATTGTGATCGCTTTCCTGCGCCTCGCGTGTCGCAGCTTGCCAAGACTACCGGGAAACACAGCATGAAATCGAGGTCCGGTTAATGGTTAACTTTGATCTGTCTCCAAAAACTGGTAGGTAAAAAATTCATTTAATGTCATGGCGATTAACTACAGTGTTCTCCTTTGCAATGAATATATGAAAGATCATATATTTGAACTGTGGAGAAACATGCAGAGACATCGCAGTTATATACAACTTAAGCGGCTGCGAAATTAAAGCCTGAAAAAAAAAACATCAGGTTTGAACTAAAACTCGCTAGCTCGCGGAGACAGAAAGCAACGCTTGAGTGCAAAACCCAGACCCTAGAGCCTGCACGCAGGCTATAACAGGACAACTAACTCCACCGTCATGAAACATTTGAACACCTTTTATGTTCTCGCGCTAACGAGTGGATTTACGACTCTAATAACGGGGGGTTTCTTAATAATGATAACACAAGGTGAGGTTAAGTCTGAGTTGCGCTTTAAGTGCAAGAGCTTATATTGGTTTACGTAGCGTTAACCGACTAGAACTGTATTTCTGCTTCCACATAGACTGGGTGCTATTGTCTATAGCAGGGTTAACCCCTGGCCGATTAAATTTGAAGGCACTAATTTGTATACCTAGGCGGGAAAAGGCTAAAGAGTGTGATTTTATTCTAAATTAACATAAGGCTTAATTCGTCAGGTTATCAATTTGCATGGTTTGGAGACGCAGAAGCCATGAATAACATAGAAGACAAGACATTTTGCGAGCCATTTTTGTTGGCTTGGCAGTTGCTATCTTCCTTCTCAACACTGGTCGTGGTCTCAAAGCCATTATTGAGGTCTGCGAAGAATGTTTGATTGTCCTAAACAGCGAAGTGCTGAAAAAAGAAGAACAAATTTTCAATTTAGTTAACGTTGCTATATATAGAATGATGTTCACGGTGTATTGGTTCGTCCCTGATGACACAAATACAAAAAACTATAGCTTGAAACTTCTTGAAATTTACCGTGAGAGTGCTGAAATAGCGGAAGAAGGGAATCTTACGTTAACTCTGGCCAACATTTGTGAACAACACTTTAGATTCGCAGAAGTAAGAGAACTTTACAAGAAAGGGATGGGCATCATGCGAGAAAACGGTGACAAAAATGGGGAAGCACATGTTTATGTGGGGTTTGGAACCATGTCCTACTATCTCGGTGAATATGACAAAGCAATAGAATATCTTGAGAGAGCACTAGCTATTACAATAGAAATTGGGGACAGGAAAGGTGAAGCAAGCTGTTGCGGAAACTTAGGAGCTGTGTGTAAATCCCTTAGTAAATATGACAGAGCTAAAGAATATCTAAAAGAAGCACTTGCCATGACATTAGAAACTGGCGATAGAAACGGAGAAGCAAGCTGTCGCGGAAACTTAGGAGTTGTGTTTCAACATCTTGATGAACATGACAAAGCTACAGAGTACCATAAGAGAGCCCTAGCCATCAAAACAGAAATTGGGGAGAGAGAAGGGGAAGCATGTTGTTATGGAAACTTAGGAACTATATTTACATCTGAAAGTGAAGAATGATCATCGCAGTTAATTTTCCAATTTAAGCAACTGGAAAGAAGAAGCCTGAAAAAAATCAGGGCTTCAACGGGATTCGAACCTGTGACCTCCGCGATACCGGTGCGATGCTCTACCAACTGAGCTAGGAAGCCACACATTGGGAGCGAAGTCAATTAATTGAGTTCATGTCTTCCCGTGAGGAGTGAAATGATGTAAAGTTTATATGAAATATTTCATAGGTCACGGGTTCGAATCCCGTTGAAGCCCTGATTTTTTTTTTTTTCAGGCTTCTTCTTTCCAGTTGCTTAAATTGGAAAATTAACTGCGATGATCATTCTTCACTTTCATCTATAACCGCAGTTCATATATGAAATATTTCATATAAACTTTACATTATATTTACATCTGTTGGTAAATATGACAAAGCTAAAGAACATATTGAGAAAGCACTTGCGATCAGAATGGAAATTGGTGACAGAGCAGGAGAAGCAGCAGATTACGGAAACTTGGGAATTGTGTTTCGATCTCTCGGGGACTATAACAAAGCTAAAGAATATCTTGAAAGAGCACTTGCGATCAGAATAGAAATTGGTGACAGAGCAGGAGAAGCAGCAGATTACGGAAACTTGGGAACTGTGTTTCAATCTCTTGGTGAATATGACAAAGCTAAAGAATATCTTGAGAAAGCACTTTCGATCGGAATAGAAATTGGTGACAGAGCAAAAGAAGCAGCAACTTATGGAAACTTAGGAACTGTGTTGATGTCTGTTGGTGAATATGACAAAGCCAAAAAATATACTAAGAAAGCACTTGAGATCAGAATAGAAACTGGTGACAGAGCAGGAGAAGCAGCAGATTACGGAAACCTGGGAATTATGTTTAAATCTCCTGGTGAACGTGACAAAGCTAAAGAATATCTTGAGAAAGCACTTGAGATCACAATGGAAATTGGTGACAGAGCAGGAGAAGCAGCAGATTACGGAAACTTAGGAACTGTGTTTCAATCTCTCGGTGACTATAACAAAGCTAAAGAATATCTTGAGAAAGCACTTGCGATCAGAATAGAAATTGGTGACAGAGCAGGAGAAGCAGCAGATTACGGAAACTTAGGAACTGTGTTTTATTCTCTTGGTGAATACGATATGGCTGAAGTTTATCTTGAGAAGGGGCTTTCCGTCACTCGAGACATTGGAGACCTCGACAAAGAGATTACATTTCTTGGGAACCTTACTATGCTAACGGTGTCTCAAGGAAAGATCCAGGGGGCGTTTGACCTTCTGCTCTTGAGTTTGGACAAAAGCGAAAGTTTGCGTGATTTTCTAAGAGAAAATGATCAATTTAAAATATCGTTTTCAGACGCTCATGATTTTATTTACAGGAATCTTTGTTTATTGTTCTGTTTTACTGGAAATCCCAAGAATGCTCTTTATGTTCTAGAACTGGCACGAGCTAGAGCCTTAACAGACTTGATGACGACTCAGTACTCAGTTGAATGGCAAATCTCAGCTAACCCAAAGTCATGGATTGGCATTGAGAATATTATGACCAAAGAAAGTAACTGTCCTTGCCTTTACATTTCTTATTCTGCTCAACTTTTGTTTTTGTGGGTTCTCAAAACAAGCGGTGTCATTCATTTTCGAGCAGTACGAGTAGACGAACACATTGGTAAAAAAGAACTACTTGACAGTTTAGATGAATTCTTTGCTAAAAGTTTTCGAAGTTTTGGTGTTTTACCTGAGGAGGATTGCGAAGATCGATCTTTAAATGCCATTGTGCGAGAGCTGAAGTCATGCAAAGAAGAGCGCCGCGCGGCTTTGCGACTTGAAGAAGGTGATGATGAAGAGAGCCAAAATCCTGAATCAAGCCTTTCTTTGTGTTACAGAATATTCATCGATTCTGTAGCTGACTTACTGCAGGAGCGCGAAATCATCATTTTTCCTGATCACTCCTTAAACCAAGTTCCATTTGCGGCATTAACTGACAAAGACGGAAAGTATTTATCCGAGACTTTCAGAATTCGCATCGTTCCCTCTTTGACGACTCTCAAGCCCATTCAGGGCAGTCCTGCGGACTATCACAGTCAGACTGGTGCGCTCGTACTGGGGAATCCAGATGTTTGTAGAGTACGTTATAAGGGAAGCAAAAAATACTTTTCTAGGTTACATTGTGCAGGAAATGAAGCAGCCATGATTGGGCGACTGCTGGGCATTCAGCCTTTGATAGGACAGCTAGCCACAAAGCAGGCAGTACTTGAAAGATTACCTTCAGTAGGTCTGGTTTATTTAGCTGCGCATGGCAATGCCGAAAGAGGAGAAATTACCCTATCTCCCACACGCTCTAGTAATAAGATTCCAAAAGAGGATGAATACCTATTGACGATACCTGACATTGCAAAAGTTCAACTCCGAGCTAAATTAGTGGTACTTAGCTGCTGTCATAGTGCATGTGGCCAGATCAGAGCCGAGGGAGTTATTGGAATCGCTCGAGCGTTCTTGGGATCTGGTGCACGGTCAGTACTGGTGGCACTTTGGGCAATTAAGGACAGTGCAACTGAGCAGCTGATGTGTCGTTTCTATGAGCATCTTGTTCGTGGGAAGAGTGTCAGTGAATCTCTTCACCAGGCCATGACATGGATGAAAGGTAACGACTTTGCGAAGGTTCGAAACTGGGCACCATTTATGCTGATTGGGGATGACGTGACATTTGAGTTTGAAAAACATGGAAAATAGGGGTAAGTCTCTTTAAATAAGAAAACATTCAGTGATAATTTTATGTCATGTCTCAGGAGGAGCAATACCATAAGAATGGATACATCTTCCTTCTGAATTATTTTTCGCATGGATGGTCTGCAACGACGGTTTCAACAGTGCATTTCATAATGTTATAAAATCCGGGCAGAAGACGTGTCGACTTGAAATGTGAGTGTTGTGGCCTGTCCCTGTAGAAGGGCTTCCCTTTTCTACCCAGAGGACGGTCAACAGAGATAGTGAGCAGAGTTATCGAAGAGGCCGATAACTTGGATTGTGTCATTTCCCTGGGGCTGCCTACTTTTTTAACTTTATCTTTTTATGTGCGCTGGAATATTGACGCACGACGAATGTTTTTCGTCGTGCGTCAATATTCTGGCGTACGTAGAACCATCAATGCCAACACAAAGACTGGCCAGGCCTGCATTACCTGCTACTAAGATTGACATTGTCTCCGCTGCACATCCGGCGAGAGAGAGACAGATCTCATTAACGCCACAGGTAAAGATAATCTCACATTGGGAGACCAAGGTACGTCTGATGGCATCGCGACAGATTCTGAAGTCGTGTATTCAGATTGCACTTCATTAAAATACCAGCAATATGCTCAGGCAGAAATTTGTTCTAAGAAGAACAAAGTAAGAAATTCTATTGTATTGTATATCATTTGTTAAGGCACATAGAAAAAGAGGCATGTAAGTGATCCCACTACAGCAATAAAATACTTGTTACATACTCAGATGTTGAGTTCTTCTTAAGTAATAGGAAAAGGAAACATTTTCTGTGTTTCTCTCTAGATATCCTCTGGATCTAGTTGAAGAAACACGAATGCGTTCGTGAAATTATCTCCCAATTTAATTCGTCACCAGTTGATTATGCCCACTGACATACAGCGTGGTGTGAAGAACTTTTGAAAATGTCCCACGCGCATGTCAGGCTTCCAGACCATATTGGGGCTGACCAGAAGGATCGCTGTCTCTGGAAACGGCACGGTGTACGCACATGCGTAAGAGCAAATCATCTGTTCTTACATAAGCTGAAAAGCTAGATGAAGCAGAAATTGATGTTAGTTCTTAAAAAGATTGAAGCTGATTCTTTTTTTTTTTTACCTATTTCTCCGAGAAAAGTCGAAAGGATGTATTCCAAGCGTGGCTGAGTGAAAGCTGTACGAGTGCACACCGAACTCAAATCAAGAGTAGGTGTCGACGTCACAGTCAACAGCTAGCACAGGTTGTACTGAGCACACTGCGCTGATAGTCAAGCAGTAGCCAACAAATGAATTTCCAAACAACTTTATACGCTACTGATAAACAAGACAATGCAAGCCGAGGCAACCAAAGAAAAAAACCGAACTGGAAGCTAACAGCCAGTTGTATTAGTGCTCTGTATATAATTTAGCAGATTCTGCTGTAAAGGTTGCAGATTAAAATGTAAGCTCTCCTTTAACTCCTGTATTACGCAGCCCCTAGCAGTTTATATGTCAGCAAACCAGTTACATTAAGGTGGCTGAACACAGTTTTTGATAACTGTGTGTCATTCACCTTTTTCTCTAAAACCCTTGATCCCTCGGTCGCCAAAAATGGCAGCAAGCAAATTAACAACACAAACTGTTTTTCTGATGGTTAAGCTGACGTATGTGCCGTTTCCATGGCAACATGAATAAATCTAAACAGGCCTTTAAAATCGGTTTTGTTTATTTGTAGAAAATCTAGTCATTAGATTTTCTTTATAATTTGCCTGTAACAAGCATGTAACGATTCTCACAAGTTAATACCATTTTGCTAATAATTTAACAGAGAGATCTTTAATTATCCCTTGTTGAAGGTTCACTGGAATATCTAAAATTTCCTTTGTTAAAATTCAATTATTTTTAATACCCCAGTTACTTATTTCCTAAAGTATTTTCGTGCCTAATTTCGTGAAATTCTAATGAGTGTTTCTCGAGAAATAGGCGTATTTCCGAGAGTGCAATTTTTCATTCAATCGCAATTTTTTGACTTACTACGCATGCGCTGCGTTTAACTGGGTTCTTTCGGTAACAAAGAAAAAGCTGAGAATTGCTGGGTTCTTTGCATCGTTACCTTTTCTAACATATCTTTGTAATAAAAGACTAAAGCCATCAATACACTGCGTTAAATTATGGAGAAAAATGGCACAGATACTGCGGGTGTTGAGTGAATAAAATGATCGCTCTATTGACGTAGCCTGCGTCGCAGACAGTCTAAACCGCCGGTATAGTCCGTCTGCGCAACGGCTCCCAAAAGCTTGTTCTGATATCCCGCCGTTTGTTTATCCATTTTTGATTGGCTAGTTTCTTACGCACTTTCTGATTGAATAATTCTTGCGAAAGCGATCACGCAACTATCACGTAATGCTGAAAATAATTGTGTGCGGGTTTCCCAAGAGCATTTGTACATCTACTTCGAGTTGGAAATAAGATGTCTGCAATAACAGAGGAAGATTGGCAAAAAGCGTTCAAATCCATGAGAGAGCAGTTTGAAGTCGATAATCTTCTACCTGAACAGGAAAACTCGCTTCGCAAATTTCTGGGAGGTCAAAATATTTTTGTAAATTTGCCGACGGGCTACGGTAAATCTTTGATTTTCTAGTGCCTTCCGATCGCTGCCGATGCTCTGTTCGGAAAGCCTCGTGGTTCCAGTGTTCTCGTTGTAATATCGCCATTGTGATCGCTTATGGAAGACTATATTCTCTGGCGAAGCCGGACAAAGATAAATATGACAACCGTGATAAGCAGCAGCAGCATTACGTGCAACAGTTAATCAAACAGCCGGGCCCGGCATAATAACATGAATACAAAATGCAAGTAACCAACATGTTCGCGGAATATTTCAAACTTTGTCCCTCCAGATCTAACATTTACAGAGCTTAAAACATATCCTGCAGTACAAATGAGCCAAGAAAAAAATAGCACGTGGCAAAAAACAGAGGTGTCAACAACGGAAACCACACAGACCTATGACCTCTAACGACTCTACTCTGGAAATGTCCTCCTAAAAACACAGGATTATTGCTTAGCAAAATATTCAAAGATCCCCCTATCGTATCATACAAAAGGGGCAGATCCTTAAAAATACACTAGTTCGAGCAAAACTTTCAAAGCGGCTATTTATTAATACACGTTGGATAGGAGTTGTGTAGGCCTGTCACTCTATTGTTAGCATTGCGTGATATATTTCGCAAGAATATGACCAATCAAAAGGCGTGTAAGAAACTAGGCAATCAGAAATGGATACACAGATCCGTGTATCCATGCGGGATATCAGAACAAGCTTTTGGGAGCCGTTTCGCAGACGGACTATATCGGGGATTCTATGACACGTCCGACTGCAACGCAGGCTATATTGACGGCATGTTTGTTTTTTTGCAATCCTTGTGCGCGCGCTGAATTGCATCAGCAAAAGCGCGGGCAAAAGCTGTGTTCGGCCACCTTAAACGAATTAAAGTTTTCTTCTTTGCCATATAATAAACATCTTATTAACCGAGCTAAGTCGGTCGTGTGTGGGAGAATCGACCTCGGTCGTGTGTACAGACCTCACTGCGTTCGGTCTGTACTCACGACCTCGGTCAAGATTCTCCCATACAGACCTCCAGCTCGGTTAATAAGAGTTAAATATTTTCTGTATTCATTTAACCAAGCCGGAATTGTCCCTGGTTATAAAACTCGGTGTTCTCTCTCGCCTTATTTATTAGGTTAAATCTTTCTGATGATGTAACATGCCACATGACCATTTTGTTAAAATTTTGTAAATTGGCGAATTGGTGGCGAAATTTACTTGAATTGATCAGTAAATGAGCGTTTTAGATGCAAATTTAATTAAACTACCTTGCTACGTTTGGAATGATCTTCCTTGATTTCGTTGGCAGATATTATAAATGGGTTCAAAGTACCTTGTACGCACGTCAGTATTGCGGTATTTTTTTGTCAGTGGCAATTGATTAAGGCCACATTATAAGGCCACATTATGTTAGCAATTTGTTTTTGTATCAGCTACTAGCTAAGAACTTATCTAGCGATTTTCGTACATTATTTAATCAAAACGTCATCCCCTTGAGAAGATGTTGCAACAAAGAGTCTTTACCAGTCTTTCCGCGGTTGAAGCCGCTGCCGCTGCCAACGGGAGAAAAACGTACATGTTGTAATGTAAGCTAATCATAAGGTATATTACACTAGCTTTTCGGTTCCTTTTGCTCCTATTTAATCAGATAGCTGCCGCTGTTGTTGTCACTTTAATATATTTTGTCTTACACTATTGGTTTCTTGTTTTTCTACCGAAGTTCTCCGATCGTGGGAATCGGGCAGGTATATTTCCGACAATTAGCCTTCAAGAGCCGAGGATTGTTGCTGGGGTGAATTAAGGGGAACCAGGGTAGAGCTGGTCCGAGCACGTCCTCGACCCATTCCTTCTCCGCCTTCAGCGTATGTTGAAATAACTCGTGACGATGCATCCGTCGAGTTGCTCACGTCAACGCGAGGATCCCGACCGCACTTAAGGATCTTCTTGATTGCCTGGCGGTATTTGGACAATCTCCAGGCGTAAATGCAAGGGTCCAGGGCGAACTTCATGACAAGAACATCAAAAATAAGCGTGCTCGCAAGGTCAAGTCGGAGTCTTTTTTCATAGGATAGTGATTGAATGTCGTAAAACTTATACAGTCGAAGATTCCAAAAGATCATTGAGGGTAGAGTAAAGATGAGAAAAAACGTGACTAACATCAGATTGACTGCAGTAAATTCGCGTTCCTGTTCTCTTCTTCGATTTCGCGCAGCATCGTTTTGGTCCAATCCGCTGACCCGTTTGAGATGCACTCGATAAGCCAGGTAGAGAAGCAGATAGCTTAGAATCAGAATAATCGCCACCGCATTCGTGTTCAAATGCGTGTCGATTTCTAGTTTCAATCTTCGAGGGACTCTGAATTCAGGGAGAAGCGAGAATAGAACAGAATATATGGTTACCACAACCAGCGTGACCATGGCACTCAGACGAGTAACAAAAGCACGGTGTTTGTGTGGAAACGAAATCGCCAGATACTGACAAAACGTTAGCGCAAGTAGAATCAAAAAGGACGCGTTCATCGTGATAAACGATACGTGAATGTTAACCTTCACGCAATTGTCAAACACCTTTGTCATGCCCGGATCACGGTGGAGCTGCAAGTAAGTAGCAATATTGAAGAATGCAGTCAATGGATCCACAACAGCGCCGGTGAGGAAGTCTGCCACGGCTAGACCAACGACAAACAGCGTGGTGGGTGTCCGGAACGACTTGAACGGGTCTGTGATTATCGCCAGAAGCAGCAGACCATTGCCAAATATCGTCATAACAGCAATAAGCGAGAGATAAATCCCCGATATCAAATAAGTCATATCTACCGTCTGGACGAGAGATACCAACTCTGGGGGTAAAGGAGGTTGTCTAGGAGGGGGTGGTGCGGTGGTGTTGTTTTCCATTCTTGTCTCCGCCGACGTTTTACGATTGTTTTTCCAATCACTTTTTCTTGTTATATTCTCGAAACTCCTATAAGGACCGTTCTCTTCAAGGTAATGCAAAACCGCTAAATATGAATCTGAATGTAACGTTGCTCTGACAAAACAGGAAGACTTCCCGAGCCGCGAACATCTAACCACTGAGATTGTGCATCCGCCTGGGAAGAAATTTTAAAAAAATTGTAGATTAAATACTGCTTGTAGTTGTATTGACGTTGTGTACAGACCTGCCAAAATATTTGCCATTTTTGTAAATATATTTATATTGAATTCTTGTTTGTTGACTTGCTTTAGGCACTAATAGATAAATTTTAGATGTAGTCCACAAAAGCAAGTTGAAATTAAACGCCTCTCCCTCAAAGGTTAAAAAAGCTATTTAAAAAGCAGTTGACTAGATGATTGTATTCATCAGAATTTCATATTCAGCTTTCTCGATCAGTAAAATTAAAATAATTGCGTACTTGCTTTCGAGTCACTCAATGTCTTGATATTATTTCATTTCTTACGATTCTTTCCCGAAAATAAATCCCATTGTCAGAATGCTAAGAATATTTACTTGATTACGTTCCCTTTCTTACCCGTACTAATTTACATGGAGGCCACATCCCATAATCTGTGTTTGAATCTGCAGACTGGACTCATGCGGGATTTATTTTCATGCTTTTGTTTCTACTCTGGTAATATCAGAATGGAACAAAACGTGCCATTTTTAATTTTATCCGTTATTTTTTTCCAAGGATTTGTTTGGATATCAAGCGAGCTGTTTGACATAATTCTTTAATAAAAGTGTCATTTCCACATATTGTAGATATCTTGTATATTTTAGACCACAAAATATTTAAAGTTTTTTTTCAGTAATTGCAAACAGTTGAAACTTTAATTAGAATTTCACAAATTGGCTTTGAAAACGGTCAGTTACGGCTTTAACAACGTTGATTTATAATTAATGATCACAAAACGAAGCTAAAAGCATTGTTCCACTGAAAATCCGAGCATGATAATCTGCCGCGGCCACTGTTTTTAATGTGAATCGCAGGCGAAACAGAAGTTCCATGACTTGTCTTTCAAAAAGATCTAGGCACTTTGAAAACAGTTCCCACTTTTGGGATAGCAGCTGGGTTAGTATTTATAGAGTTATTCCGTCCTGCCATCTCAAAAGCATGAGAAGTTTGAAGCCGAAAATATACTTATTAAACATTAACTTTCACTTTAACCAGCTTTAAGCAGTAACTTTAGCTAGTTGTCGTTGTCGGGGTTACATGGGGGAAAGGGGGAGAGGGGGGGGGGGAGAATTAGAGGGGGAATAGAAGGGGTCGTGGTTTTGCCTCTCCCTTCCCCGTTACGCCTGAAACACAGGCTAGCTTTCCCACCAAGATCAATGATATTATAATTCTATCAAACAAAGAGAAAACCCTGAACCTAATATAGGGGAATGCTTTTCCCTATTTACACAGAGTTGAGGAGACTTCTGTTTTTTAAGATTGTGTG
Source organism: Orbicella faveolata (assembly GCF_042242905.1). Taxonomy (NCBI): domain Eukaryota; kingdom Metazoa; phylum Cnidaria; class Anthozoa; order Scleractinia; family Merulinidae; genus Orbicella; species Orbicella faveolata. The sequence continues at coordinate 20,550,704 of NW_028301564.1, forward strand.
ATGTCAAAAGCGCAAAGCCTTCCAGTTCTGCACGAAAATTCTCGCCGCTCTATGAGAATGACTCTGAATGACTAAAAAAACATTGTCTTGTAAGATCAAAGCGATGTTCAGAACACAAAAAAAGTACGACTATGACCAATGTTTGACTTTTGTTAGCTACATTCAATCGCTATTATGACTGTAATCGCACGCATGTAAAAACGGTCGTACAGAGGCGCTCTCTTGCACGGTTCACGAACGGAAAATAACGAATCACAGGCCACGGATATCAAAATTTCTTTTTCCCGAACCACGAAAATAAGCATTTGAGGTACTCTTTTTTATAACCTGCTCTTAAAAAAAGTGTTCGAAGAAAAGCAAAATCGTGAGTCCATATTCCATATTGCAAATCGCATACCTAAATCACCGTCTCGATACAGACGACTCTAACCATTCGTCCACTTCGTGTAGTAACAGCCTCTGTTGCTTGGTAGTTGCCGATGTTTTACAAGACCTTACGATAATTGTACAGAGGTCAAGTTTGATGAGTTCAGTCTTAACAAATCTTCCGGAGGACTCTCGCCTCAAAATCACGAAGAATAGAGTGGTGAAATCAAGAATTTCGGTTAATAATTCAAGTTCTTCACGGGTCACGCAAAACCTTCAAGTTACGGATCACTAAGAATAATTTCTTAATTTCACGTTTCACAACAATAAAATCATCAGGTAATCACGCATCACGAGAATACCCCTGTAAACTGTTTCAGGCGAATTTCAGATCATTGTGTTACTCGATAGCGCTTGAAAAAAACCATCATGGTCGCCTGTCTGTATTTCCATGTGTAAACTTGCGCTCCGGTTTTTAAACGTTCGCTGCTGTAATGTTACTTACCAGCGCTTCCCCGCGACAAAGTTGTGATCAATGTTTCTGGTATAAAACGTATCACTCTTGGGAGAGAAAGATATGTACTCTGTCGCCCGGTTGTCGTTTTAGTGACCAATGTAGAGCACCTGCTATGCTTATTTAATCAGCCGATTTCTAGCTTTCTTAGATGTTACAAAAATCTGTTCCATGAAAAAATATCACCTCTTTCTCTTAATCGCACAGCTTATCGAGCAGTTAATATGAGCCGTACACGGCGTTTGTTTTTCTGTTTTCCGTTCTCAGTAGATTCCATATCCTGTAGTGTGGCAAGAGATGAATCACACGTCATCTCAAAGAAAACATGTGTTTCCACAACATCTCCACGATATTTGTACGATGATATTAGTTGCTTGGACCTGATCGACATTTTCAAGATATCCCGTCAGAAATACATCACAACCCAAAGATGTCTTTGTTCTTCCAAAAAATTAATTAAGGACTGCGCTTTTTCAGGAACATGTAGTAAATATGTGACGGAGACATTTTTTGAACTGTGAAAAAGAAGACCTAGGGAAAATGGGATTTTTATGACTCCACGTCGATTTTTAAAAGCTTCAATTTACGTTCTTTACATTCAATACTTTTAGTTTGTTAAGCGAAACAAATTTGTCCAAACCAACTAACAGTTATTTTGCTATTTTTTTTTATTTTTTATTTTTTTCAACTGAAGAACTGAAATATGTAAATCTTGCGGTCATTAATTTGAATATTCACTGAATCGTCCAGGAAAATATGTCGACTATTGCGTTGACAACGTTCTGAAAAATAGCTAAAGTAAATTCTTAATCAGAACAACTTGTCAGAGTAGTATAGCTAGGTGATGTATAAATATGTCGTTGTTACCGGAACAATTTACTACAGCTTATTATCGGTAAGTCGTTGACGGGACTGAACGTCCAAACTATTCTGTTAGTCGTGAGGCAAACAATGGCTGTTTACCATTTACACAGAGAAACCAATTCGTCAATGTTTGTGCAAATGGGAAGCAAAAATGCCTGAGGGTAAGTTCCGTTCGGACTGGCCATTTACCATTTATTCAACTCACCCCCCCCCCCCCCCCACCTCCCCCACCCCAAATTTACCGAATTAGACTAGGACGAGTTCGACCTCCAAGATGGTGGTGAAGGGATATTTCGCTTCGAAAGTTTGGACTCCGTACCTTTCATTATGTTCCAATTATTTTAATAATTTTCCGGTTGGTCGAGCCAAAATTGTCTTTCCATTCACATTCTGACCGAAATTTCCGGAATTTTTGGGTAAATGGTAAACAATCAATATTAAAGATGCCTTAGTTTGACAAAAAATTTCAGTCAAAACTGAATTATACCTTAGGGATAAAATAATCAATGCATTCTTCAAACGAAAAGAAACACGTTATTAGCCCGCCGTAACTCTTCCGCTCACAATTTTAATTCGTCTTTTAAGATGAATATTGCTTATTAGTGTCACGCTACGATGTCCCATTATTGTTTACCTGAAGAGGTTTTTCCTGAAGATATTTTTAAGTTTGAATTAAATTTAAAAATTCTGAGTTAAATTTAAAAATTCTGAATTAAATTTAAAAATTCTGAGTTAAATTTTTAAATTTTAAATTAAAAATTCGCGGCAATTCTAAAAGTAATATTTATCTCTAGGTTCCGCGGTTTGTCAGCTATTTTGTGTGTTTGTGTTCTTGGCTCCGATGATTGAAACAACTGAACAAACGTAAATAACAAAAAAGCAAACAAACCAAAAAAAAAAAAAAAGAACATAAGGCTGGACAATTTGCCAATGTTTTGACGCAAGTCATAATCAGTAGAGGAAACAGGAGTCAGGGTTAGACGTCATCTATAGTTCAGCTTGAAGCACTGAAGTTTCACTCACCATTTTGTCGAATATTTGGGACCCTGCCAAAACACTGAACATCGGTGAGGTAATATTTCCGTTTTCAGCAAAGAGCTTATTCTATTGGAACTGCACCGAGTTGTGCGTTACGTCCTGCTGCGTTTTCATAATACTGTTCGGTTTTAATTCAACGACTCATGGATACTACAACACAGCTGACCAACCAGTCACCAACAACGAGTGGCTCGTTTTGGAGTTTGAACAGCACGACAATTCTAGACGAATACAGCTGCAAACCGTTCCAAAGCGACACCAGTGTAAGCAAAGAAGTTAAAATATTCTGTTACTGTGTCCTGCTGCTGTTTTCAGTCCTTGGGAACTCTTTGCTCATTGCTATCATTACGAGGAGCAAGGGAATGAAAACCATTACCAATTATCTCATCGCCAATATGGCAGTTTCAGATATTTTAATAACAGTCTTGGCTGTACCGAGGCAGATAACAGAAATATTGCTTGGACCTCGCAGATGGTTAATTAACGGGCTGTTGGGTTCAGTTCTCTGTAAAAGTGCTCACTTTTTTCAAGACATCACAATTGGCGTCTCAATTCTGAGTCTTTTAGCTATAGCTATCGACAGGTATAGAGGAATCGTGTTTCCTCTACGTAAACAGTTTAGGAAGCCGGCTAAACTCTGTAAAATCATCGTACCGACAATATGGCTCATATCGATGGGTCTGCAAGCAATTTACTTCTACATTTTAAGGATAGAGACGGTTGATAGCAAAACGTACTGCGCAATAAGCTGGGCTCCCAAATTCGATCAGAAGAAATCTCAGGAAGTGCATTTTCTTGTAATATTCGTCTGTCTGATGGCTATCCCAACATGTGCAGTTACATTTCTATATTCTGCCGTTATTCTGAATTTGAACAGAAGTAGACATATGAGAGGCCAGGGCCCTTCACGATACATGATGTCTGAGAGATTAAGAGAAGACAAGAAAGTGGTAAGAATCATCATTGCAATACTCGTGGCTTTCATCGTCTGTGTAATGCCCATCAACGTCTACGCCGTCCTGTTTTATTTCGTCTGGGATTGGAAAATGCCTTGCGGCATGGAGAACTTTGGGTTTTCTGCGTTTTTTATTTTGTACTCCAACGCGTCAATAAATCCATGTATTTATTTTATCTTGAATGATAAGTACCGCCAAGGTTTCCTAAAAATTTTAAAGGCGTTTCCTTGTGTCAGGAAGAAGGTAGGTAAATCAACAGAAACTTTCGTATTAGTGCGACTGAAAAACTCTTCAGCCTCCAGCGGGTTTAGCAGTCAGTCTTCTTACCCGTTTTGAAGGAAGTTTTCATTACTAAAAACTACTGTATAAGATGTGTATATGATTCAACTTTTGTCAGAAAGAAGGCGGCAAAATCAATAGAAACTTTGGCTTTATATTAGTGAGGCTAAAGTACTTTTCAGCCACCAGCGGATTTAGCAGTCGGTCTTCTAATGCGAGCTCTCATCTTTTTAAACTACGGTATAAGATATACAGATGATTTAAGTTTTTTTTCCGAGAAAACTATGATTTTGGAATATATTTTACATCGCCGATTGCCAGATGGAAGACTACTCGAAACCCGTGAGGCATGAAACATGAGCAACGTTTTCTTGTTATGGGTATCAAACAAGAAATATTCCACTGTATCGTTCTTTTGGCACGTTCTTGCAATACAGCGAGTCCTTAATTAAAAATACAATTCTCAAACTATTATTGAATATTTAAATTATCTATACATGTATAGGGATATCATTCTCAGGATGCAAAAAACGCAACGATGTCGATCTGTGAAAAATCACACTTGTATAGAGTATAGAGCAAATAAACCGCAGAAGGCAGTGTGTGCGACAGATCCAAGATGGCGGGGACTAAGATCAATCTCTACCTTGAAATAAATGTGAGGGAACTGGGTTGAATGCTGTTATTAATCATTTGTTTGTAAAAAAGAAACAGAAGTAAAAATGAAATACCACCTAAATATAGTAACTTTGCAACATTTGAAACCGTTTTGTAAACAAAATAACATATGGAAACTTAAGGCATTACAAAAAAAATTATTAGCACAAAACCTTCAAACGTGGTGGGCGGATCATAAATTATAGGGCAAAATGTCATCGGAATGTTTCAGCAAATGAGCTAAGTGATTTCCAAAACAACAGCTGTAGCGTATTTATTACCTATTACAAACATGTAAAAATAATATGTTGAATAAAACCGAGAACAAAACTTATAACCTTGGTGATATGAAAGCTCATTTACTTAGAATAGGTTTCATGTAACTCTGCCTGAGTAACTAAAAGTAATATTGGCGCAAGAAAAACTCTTTCCAATAAAGCTATTGCTTTGCATGTTCTGTTGAAAAAAAGTTGGGAAGAGAGAACCACTCATCCCAAAAATATAGGGTTTTTACAGCAACGACTGTGTTATTAAACAGTCTTTGTAGCGCGAGTATGACAACCTCACGTTCAATAAATCCAAGCTCTTCTCCCATCAGAGAAAACCAAGGGCTACCTGCATGGGAAACATGTTAAGCAAAGCCACGGCCCAGGGGAAATTGTCTTTGGCCGTGGTTATTATAATTTGACTGTCTCAACCACTGCAAACAAAGATAACTTGAGGCCAACATTGTATGTACAAACTCTGGAACCTCGCTCCCCGATCATACTTTCTATTCGATTACCTCGTTATTACGCTCATTTTTTTGCCTAAAAATAATAATAAAAAAACATTTATTCAATCATGTATGGTGTACCGCATCGGTATCAGCTAGCGGGAATCGTACAACTTGTCTGCTCCGGCGGTCAAAGGCTTAGCTAACGAAAGACCGTACATAAACACGACTACCGTGGAAATGAAAAACGAAATGACAAAAGTCCAGAAAAAAAGACGATCTAAGGCCTTGCGAATCTGGCGCCAGGTCTCGCTCCAGTCTTCCTCTTCCACGTCCATGACAATGCTGCTGGGGCGAGTGAACAGTTGGCTACCGCTGCTCACTGACAGCCGGCTCATGTTAATAGTGCTTGTCTTTCGGTATCTCTCCTCAGCGCTGTTGTGTTTCTCTTCTTTGCCACTGTCGCAGTCGATCACAGCCACTTTAATCGGGGGTTCAATTTTTGAAGTGCATCTCGGTTTGGTGGCCCTCCGGCAACATCTGTAGATACTGTTTATGAACAGGAAACATTTGAGAAAAGCTGGGCGCTCCATGGTAGCGTGATGCGCCTTGAGTACGACAATGGTAGCGGTCAGCGCCAACCCTATTTCTATTATGATTATTATGTACTAGACACCGATGAGTGGTAGCGCGTCCGACTGTTGTGGAAGAGCTTTTGTCACGATTAGGAGATATGCGCTTACAGAGAGAAGGATTGTACAGCTGAAGCCGATTCGTTCGCCACTTTCTGCAGGGATGAAGAAGCTGACGAGGATCAGGACTCCGATTAGCATGCATGGCACCATGGAGAAGACAAGAAAATGAAGGGGCTTGCGGCGGATGATAAAGCTTAGGTGAATCTCGATGAATGGATGATAACTGCCTCTGGGAAGATTTTCCTTCCTTGTCACTTGTATCATTCATTTGGATTGACCAGCGCCCATTTTTCTCCGTTTGTTCTGTAGGTATAGTGAGAGATTATCACTTCAGCACATAGAAAACATTTAAACTATCCCTCTGCTACCGTTTACCTAACATGGAAAGTTTGAATTAAACGTTGTAGAGGGAGGGAAAGGGTAGACATGTTTGAAACTATGCACATGGAGGGGAAAGGGGCGAATATAAAAAAATTGGGTTTTTTTTTTTTTAAAAAGGATAAAACAAAAAGGAAGAAAAGAAGAAAAGATGTCTAGGAGGGGCTAAATGACATGGTTATGTTTATTTTTCGTCTAAGGCAAGGCAAACAGAAGCTGGAACGTAAACACAATTAAGAAAATTCTGGAGATTAATTGTTTAGAAGTCTCCTACGTTTCCTGCTTCTCGCTGAAATTATCAGGAAGGGAGATGCAAGACCAAAATCAGTGGACTTCAAAATTTTAACAACTATTTTGATATTTTAACAAATAGAGCCATAGCATTGATTTTGTACATACCAAATTGTTTGTCCACATCGTTGTCGTCGCCTTTGCCTACTCGTGTTTCTTCTGTTTCAATATCCATAAGCGTCTTGTCCGACGTTAAGGAGCCAAAAATCATGTCACAACGATGTTCATCGTAAGGGAAATACGTCACATCCAAAACGCACGTGCTTTTGAAGGACACGGGTGATATCCATTCACTTGAGCCGTTGTGGTAAATAATTATCCATGTCTTGAATTTCTCTGTGTAGCCTGCTTGAGCGACATTATCATCTGCGCTGATCAATCAGTCAATCAATCAATCAATCAAGCAAGCAAGCAAGCAAGCAAGGAAATAAGGAAGCAATAAATCAATCAATCAATCAGTCAGTCAATCAAGTAAGCAGGCAACCAATAAACAAATAGAAATAAGGATGAAAGGAAGAAAGAGAAACAATGAACGAACGAACGAACGAACGAACAGGAAAAGGAACAAACGAGGGAACAAACGAAAGATCGAACAAACGAGCGAACGAACGAAGGAACGAACTAACGAACGAACAATAAAATGGTTTGTATACTTCATCATGATTGGCTGAGAGCAGGCCACTTTATAGCTAATTTTTAATTTGCACTGCAGTGCAGTGGAATGGTGTTGTCTGTTTTCGTATATCGGCTTGGTATCGGAGTATTACATAATAACATAATGATAAGCCCAATACATAATTTCTTATGTGTTTATAAAACGGGATAGTGCTTTCAATTCCCTTGCAACATTGTAGATATACTATAGTAGTCGAAGAAGGAACAGTTATTGTGGCCACACCAGTCCCGGCACGTTGACTTTCTTGTTTTGTAGTACAATATCTGGTGCCCAGATTTCTTGAGGACTTACGAGAATTTTCTCCAAACCACCAAACTTACTGGGTTCCCACATTAGGAAAGAATTATTCCAGCGCTATCTAAGGAAAGAAGAAATATCAGTAAGCAAATAGATACCAGCAACGACAACAATAAAATGACAATTACTATAATATACTAATTAATTTCATGACACTATGAATACTTATTAATAATAGTAATATGACTGAGTGGAGTCCAATTCGGTCTTTAATCATACGAGTGATTCACAAAATCGGACGACCGCGAAGCAGGAGTCCGACTTGTTAATCACGAGTATGATTACAGAGTGAATTGGACGACACGATGTCCTGTTACCAATTAAATTCATAACCATTACAATTTCCCACAAAAGTAAAAGTCCAATGAAAAAGAGCTTTTAATCGTCATTTTTAAAATCATAATTAAAAATATGGAGAATAGCTTGCAAAATGGCTGTTAAGTTTCTTTCAAAACAGTCACTGAAGACTAAACCACAATTTTACAAAGTCAGTCTTTTGAATTGGTTACTGTCATTGTAATCAATGTTTTGATTGGTGGATTTAGTGGGGAGGACTTAAAATGATTAGCTCATATGCATTGTTACACACGCTGGTTACAATACTTATACAGCTACTTACACTACTTACAAGACTAATACATAAACTTGCAGAGTTTCCCGCTAGTCAACCAGGTACCAGGACAGGAAACCCGCTGACCGGGGACTCACGCGCTCGGCCAAACGAGTCGGTCATGTTTGTGTTTGGAACACTGCGAACGAACTAAAGGACTTGCTCGTTATTTCTCATCTTACGGAGTTCTTGTAAGTGTCTTCGCTTCACTAGCTAAGTTTGCTTGTAATGTTTTGTCATTTTTGCGTTCCTGTTCGATTGTAGAATGGTTTCTTCATTGTTGGCATTAAAGTGAATTTTGCTCATCGAGAAGGCTGTTTCTTCAATACCTACATTATTTATAATACTTCTTATTCAATATGATTAATTCAGTCACTTAAATTACAATACTAAGACTTACACTACTTATATTACTTACAATGCAGTACATACACTACTTACAATACAATACGATCGCTTCGGCTACTAACAATATTAATGCTTACACTACTTACAGCACAGTACGATAACTCCTGTTGCTTACAATACTAATTAACACTCTTTACACCGCAATACGATTACTAACGTCACTTGCAATGTAATTCGATTGGCTGATGTAACTGTCCAATTACAACCAACTGTCCGATTACAGTTTGCAGATTAATTAGAGCAAAATACAGGAGTTTATACACCAATCACATTTGAGGAAATTGTAATTGTTGTCATTATTTGTATAAATCTACTAACGAATCACGAATATCGTTCTCTTATAGACCTTTTCGGAGATCTGGCGGTCATTTTGAATTCTATTGTTTCAAACACCAACTATGGGATGCTTAGGGGGCAAATTAGTATGTTTTTGCGCTCTGAGCATTCCATAATAGCTATCTGCAGCAATAGAATTCAAAATGGCCGCCATATCAACGAAAAGGCCCACTGGCTACGCTACACACTGTCTATTCTGTCGTAGATAGTGAGCAGTCTAGAACTGTAGTACGGCTGTTAACGAAATGGCGGCAAAGATTTCGATAAAGGTTTTTTTCGACTATAAGATTTATTTTAAAACTATTAGATTATTTGCGCTCGATTTCTTTGCGCGATAGAAATCTCGAGTTCGTAATCTCGTTATTTAAAAATTGGTAATATTCAATAAAATTTAAGTGGTGAAATTAATGACAAAACGATGTCGATATTCTCCATAAATTAAACTACCCTTTTTTTTTTTAACTTAAGCTTCAATCACAGCAACCGCCACATACCTGTGTGATGAATGTATCTGTCGAAACAACCTGACCTATCCTGTGCACAAAATTCATACAAATGTAATGAGTTACATCAAGGTTATTGCCACGTGTTTGCTCGCAAGTAAGAAAACAATATGGTGACGAAAATGAGGAAAGCACCCTTCGAAAACTTTATTGTACTTCGGTAAGACGTCAACAAATGGAAAAGGTATTATTGCAAAGTCTTTACAATTTTGCTTTTTTTTTGGAACCTTGCTCTATCGAAATCAAGCCCATTCCTTCAGGATTTAATGCGCCCTTCACATCCCTGACACAAACAGTCAACTCTCGCCTTGAGGACTTCCCGCTATTACGGACGCTCGCTAATACGGACAAAATCCAGATCCCGGCGAAAGCTATAGAGGTTTGGCTGGAAATGACTTCCGCTATTACGGACTCTCGCTATTACGGAATTACGGACACTTCCGTGGTACTAAAATGACGATTTTATTGTTTTGACTCTCGATAAAGCGGACACCACGTACTTCTCATATAACATAATTATGTAAAATTACAGTCTGCTTTTCATCATTTGTCAAAAATACAGTTCAAATGGCTTCTGGAATGTTTATTTTCACATTGTTTCTTTTTTCGTCTGCACAACAGTCCTTGCGTGCTCACTTGAGCGTACGTTCAGTGTGCAGTGTTAAGGGCACTTTTTATCTCCCACCCCGCTATTACGGACTCTGGCTATTACGGACACTAAACGACGCCCCCGAGTGTGTCCACTATAACTAGAGTTGCCCGTATTATGCCTCTACACCCTTTGCCAGTAGATTTCTAATCAAATAACTGCTAGCACTCTGTCAGTTTGCAACAGTGCTGCAAGTCCATACATGAGCCCGATTCCTCTTAAAACGCGTCAAAGGAAGTCTCTTCCCAGGAATAATTAACAATTATTCACCAAAGTGGAGGTGAATGGTACTTGCTAATCACCTCCGAGTTAACCAATCAGAGCGCGCGAAAAGCACTATTCACTTGTGTGTTATATACTAATCAATAATATTATTATTCACGGTAAGCAGAACTCCCCCGGGAGTAGGACTGACGACATCTACAACTGATTTCAGCTCCACCTTAAAATTCACTTTGACGGCTTCGGATGAGTCGAGAACTGGCCGAACCATCGTATCAATTGGAGTCCCTGAGGAAAACTGTTCTTGACGAGGTAGGTGTTCGTTTGAAACTTGTATTCTTGGTCATGAGACCGCTGCGGTAAATTCCATGTGGGGAAAAAAAAAAAGGGCTAGTTAACGTTTTTATTTTCTATGAGTTCAAAAGATGGACTCTTCTTACCACATGCGAAACAGATTTTAAATACTAGCTGTGAGAACTTCATGTTACATCAGGCGGATAGTCCGCCCTATATGAGTCTTTGCTACTATGGTCGCCGTTCAAGACCTAGAAAGCGTATTGACGTTGATTGTGTCTATTTGTATATCTTTTTTGATTACGTTGTATCCATACTGTCACTCCTGTGCGAGGCATGGCTGCTAACTTGCTTTTATGTATTCCTGGTTTATTTTGTAGTTATAGTTTTCATTGTGTGGCAAGGTAGCTCCGAGGTAAATCTGAGAGTTCTGATTGGTTTCTTTCTTGGTCGGGACTTGACCATACGGACCGACCGTTTCCATGGTCATAAACCCTATTATGGGGGCTTCAGCCTCCACTATGTTACCGTCGACGGAATTTATTTGTCTACGTGTAGCGTATCGCAAGGTCTTCCAGGAGGAATTGAGCAGGCTTATATGACGTGAGTGTTCGATACGGCGACAATTGCTGTTTTGAGTACCTGTAATATTTTTCCACAACTTATCGTCGCGAGTTGGTGGCAGTTTTCAAGGTAAGTTGTTATTTTCCATTTCTAAATTGCTTTGCTTCGTTTTTGTTATATATTATCTTTCTTCCCGCACTGCCCTCGAGAACTGTGTACTCTTTGTTACTTCACTTAGATCTTCGTGAGAAAATTTCATCGGCGATACAAGATTTGTTTTGTTCACGCAAGCCATTAACTTATCCAGGCTCGGCTCGTGTTCAGGGTAGATTGCACGGGAGAAGTATTCGCTTTCGCAAGCACTCACCTTCTTTACCCAAACGAGTGTCAGTTATTGGACTCTACTGTTGTCACCTAAATCGTGTACACGTACTTGTACCGTGCAGTCATTTTGAGAGGAAGTGAATGATGTGGAGAACAATCCAGGCCCTGCAGTATTTAATAACAATAATCCAACAACCACTGTGTCTGCTGGCCACAAGTCAAGGAACTGGCAGAAGCACACTTTGGTGAACGTTGGTAAGCAGTGTGTTGCAAATAATGTTGACTTGATTATTGTTAAAATTTACAATCAAATAGAAGACACCGTACTCAGAATATGCTTATTGGATCGAACCTATACAGTTCTACAAGATATTAATTCTGTCCAAAAAAATGTGTAATTGCCGTTAACTGTTACAATGAGGTTAACTAATATTCCAGGAATAGTTTCGGTTTTCGCGAGAATGTACATTCAATGCAGCGTAATGCAACTTAATACGTTGTTCATTATTTTTACTCTTGACAGCAAACAATGCCCAATATGTCTCTTAAAAATTCACTTGCAGAACCATTTTCAAATAATTTTCTCAAACTCATCAATAAATCATCAAATTTAAACACTGTAAATCATAAATGTGATGGTGTTTGGATGTCTGATCTCATTTGGCATAGATGTTGTAATTTTAAGTCGACTTTTTCTCCTTGGTTTTAGTTCCAATTGAGAAGATAGGTGTACTTGTGTATATAGTGTGTCAAACACCAAAGACCACATTCCATCACATTTCCAACACCTTAAACACTCCTCTCCGTATTTGGAAATGTGGTTAAACACGGTCTTTCATGCTTGATGTATTACATCATTGCTACTACAATTGTTGATTGTTCCAGTTTTAGAGACGTCAGAGCACAGCTATGACGTATTTTTAATTTAACTTCGAGGATTTGAATGGGATACCCCTTTCATTTGAGAGATACACTTTGGTCAGCATTGAAGAGCTGAAAAACCTATTATATTTGCAATTGTCTTGCTCACAAACATGGACTGGTCCTTTCACGAAATGAAAGGTGTACTGCACATGTCTTGATTTGTGGTTGTCAAGCTGATATGCGACAAGTTCAACACGACCAGGAATATGATTACAGTGAATGAATGTGTGTGCAAGAAATTCTCCTAAAAAATCTGATAACATTTGCATTGTGTTCTTCAAATAACATTTCATTAATTAACCTCCCACTGTGTATAGCATGATAAAAATATGTTATTATCTTTTTGTATTTTAAACAAAAGATCCAACCGATCAAAGTAGTATTGGGTTTGGCAAAACAATTATAACGCCTACAATGAGACTGACACATCTGTACCAGGTCATAAGAGCATAAGAACCTAGTAAACCAGAGTGAAGCACACTGAGCAATGTGGGACACTCCTTTAGACATACTTTTGATGTTTGTCATGTAGCATTTGACTTTTTAATCAAGTTCCAGCTGATAAACCGGCACTGTATACTTTTCACGTGAGTCTTTGGAAGCTCTACACAACTCTTTATACAACTGTATGCTAACAGCCACTTAAAGATTAATATTAAATCCAGAAACAACCATGGATGCGCTCTTCTATCCAGAGATTACTATGCAAACTACTAGTCAATCATCAACATATACTTTTAACATCACAAGGATCTACAAGTGTCAAAAGAAGCATGCAAACTGTATGAACAATATGATTTTTTAAATATTTTTTTACTGCATTTACGGTAACATTTTACCACATTTTGCATCATCTTAACGCTGGCAATCAACAAAAGAACCTACATACTGTAAGCAAATTGATTATTCTTATTTCACGTGACAACATTTCTTTGCAGTCGTGAGAAAACATATTCAGAACTTCAGTGGAATCGACACCATTGACAACGTGTCTATTTGGGACCAACTGTTGAATTCTCAGTTGCTGACTTTATTATGTAGCTGGCTTAGGTATTGCAGCAAACCCTCTCGACATTACATGTACAAGTTAATTTGATATCTGTAAACAGCCTTCAATAAAATTAATAACACCCCACCTATGTTGATACCTAATAATCAATATTACCTTATTTGTTTAAATTTATACCTTTATATTTCAAAGTGATGGCCTATTCACTTGTAGCATTTTAACTCCTGAATACTGACGTTTAACTAAATGGAATAAAAGTAAATCTAAGCCCACACAAGTACGCTTTGCGGACCTATTTTATTATTTTGTTGTCAAAAGCTGGCAAATTCATGAAACAAGCATGGCCTGAGAACCACTCAATAAACTACTTACTAACGTACCTTGCTAGAGCCGTACTGGGAAATATTGGTCCTCGGTCCGTTTTTAGCCGAAGTATGTTTGATCGATTCATAACTTAACGAGGGCTTCTTCAAAAGTGTTACGACCGGCTGCCGATTGCGAAAAATGAAGTCTAGGCGCAACACAAACGTTGACAAGGCCACGTATAGTCAAGCGAAACAGCGTAATCCACTTGTTTGATGAAGGCAAACTGAAGGGAGAAAAAGAATCCCGAGTCTCAAATACATTATGTTAGTTATCTCTGGAAGTTGTTTCAAGCAACAAACTGCAACACTGCCTGATTAACAGCGAGCCAGCAAGAGCGAGGGGGTGAATCTTTCGTTCAAAGTTTATAACAAACAATACATGTTTAGCATAGGCAGCAGCCATTTAACTAGATAACTTCTATTGAGCTTAATTTGACATATTCCCTGTAGATAAGCATACTGAGAAGACTAAATGAACTTGATGTCCGAACAAATGCTAATGAGGTCGATTATTCAGTATTCATCCCGGTCCATTGAATCAACAGAACTGCTCGTCGTTTCAATTGCCACCATAAAGAGTTAATTATGACGGCCCTTTTCATGGTTATTTTTTTCTTATTTGCATAATAATATAATCCAAACGTGTATGTAAAACAATTTTGGGCAATTTTAATTTGTAGTTTCTGCCCGAAATTGCCCGAAATTGCCTTGGGTCCACGTTAAATTTTATTAAAATGCAACTGCACAGGAAAATTATAGCCATTAACAGAAAAACTATAAACTTTTCAATTGAAAGGTGAATCTAGGTTGTAAGAAGAACTTTAAGATAATTCAGGCTCCAATCCAAGCTCGGATTCGCTCTGGGCAACATCCAAATCAGCTAACGCTAAAGGCAGCGTCCACACTACACCGGAGAAATTTGAAAACGCAGCTTTATTTCTACAGTTAGGCCTACCGTCCACACTGATCCGTCACGAAAACCAACCTTTTCGAAAACGCTCTTTATTAAACCAGAGGAATATGAAAACGCCGGATTTTCGTCTTCGTGAGGACGGACAACATTTTAAAACTGAGACTTTTCGAAAATGATGGCGTCACGACGGTCATGTGATTTCCCTGACCGAGTGTGCCTCAAATACGACCGGTTATTTTTGCGTTTTCAAATTCCTCCGATGTAGTGTGGAGTGCAGGTTAACAACAACGGTGTTCAATGTTTACAAACGTGGACATCAACAAATATTTTATTTCAATCGTCGCACCAGTTTCCATGTCAGTACTATGGCTGCCGTAGTGAGATGCGCTGTAATAATTGTAAACGTATTGTCAAACAATAAAAAGACAAAGCATTGAAGCTAAAATTGTTCATATTTTATTTCAACAAGAAATGTCTTTTAGCCGTTATTTGCACAAATTTCCAAAACTAGTCGACGCTAGCGCTACCGCTTTCCTGCAGTTACTTACCTATTTATTTAAGTTACTTTTTTTTTCCAGTGATTCGTATTGAAGTTATATACCAGTTGATACTGCTTAGAGATAATTTAGATAATTATAGCGTTGGAACGCTTTTAATTTAGTAAACATTACCATTAACAAATAATTCTTTTACGGCAGTACATTTGGAAGAACACTCTTTTAACACGTTCTGGTTGTAATCATCTGCTCTGAAACTTGCAAACAACTTAGTTAGAATTTTTTTCTAGAAAGGGCATAACAAAAAAGCCGCCTTTCTCTTCGATTTCACCTTATTTTTACTGTAACACTCGGACGTACAAGCAAAGTCATACCCCCAGCGTGGTACAAAGCGGGGTGGATGGAACCCCTCCACTGGGTTTTCGTCCTGTTAAGATAAAGCGCAAAAAAATTATTGATTGGATAGCCCCGAGTGTTGCTTATGACGTCATATGACGTTAAATGACGTCATTGACCCGCCATCCTAGATCCGCTATCTTGGATTTTACTATAATCCAAAAGAGTCAAGAAATAACGGAAATTAGCACAAAATCAAGCCAGAATGCTTATGAAATGTAAAAATTCATGAATCTCTAAAATTTGATGAAGAAAACTGGAAAAGATAAATAATCACGTCAAAACAAGTTGATTTTTGGCCAGACTTACATGAGATTTGCCGCTGCCACAGCAGCGTCACAAATCATGGACACACAATTACATATCAAAATTTCCGCGGAGGATGAATGAACAATTTTTGAAAGTTTCAGTCCCTTAGAGTAAATCCTCTCTTCAAAACATTGGAATAATCTTATTGAGAGTGGTAATTTTGAAAATTCAAGATCTCGCTTTCCGCAAAATCTTGAATTTTCAAGATTTTGTAACTCATGCAGCGTATGACAACTCACTGATGTAACTCACGAGGGATAACTCGCCAAATGGGCGATCCCCATCTAAATTTATTTGTATCATGGTTTCAATGAGTTGTAGTGGTCTCCTTTTGCAAAGTAAGTCATGACTGAAATAATATCAGTATGTAAATTGCTAAAAATGATATGATTTTGTTCCCTGTATTTCTTAATTAGGATTCCCCTAACCTCCGGCTTGTGGACTCCTATGAGCGATTTTCAAAACCTTGATTTATAACCATTTATAGCCGAATCAGCACACCGCCTGTACATTATTGATTAAAAAAGACTTAATATATATGAAAGATATGCTTTTGTGTGTGTGTGTGTGTTTTTTTTTTTTTTTTTTCCCTAATAATTAGGTTTTAGGCGATGAATCCAGAATCCAGCAGAGGAGAACTGGGAACTATACATTTTTGCGATCCGCCATCTTGCTGTGGTGTTCAGCTGTGGCAAGTACGGCCCGGTCCAAACGCCGCTCCACTCATGTACCGAACCAAACTTGATTAAGTTCGACTTTAGGGCGACTCTGAAGCGACGGCTGGTTCAGACGGCGTTCTTGCGTCGAACTTAATTCGGGAAGCCGGTGGTAACAATTTTCGACGAGAAAATACACGTTCTGAATTCAAGAACTCTGTCCAAATAGAAAAGCTGTGACTAACATTTCGCTGTTATAGCAATATTTAAGGAAGCAAATTCAAACTCAAAGTTCAGTGTTTGCATTTAGACAGGTTTTCTCCCGGTTAATTCGACTTGTTAAAGGGAAATCAAATCTCATAAGCTGGGCTGTTATCACGAAGAAAAAGCAAAAAATGAATTTGCGCGAAAGAAACTCGCTTATACAGTCCCGTTTCTCATAAATCGAAGGCATATTTTGCTGTCTTTATTTTTAGCGACGACTTCGAGCTTCATGCATGACTGGTCACGCTACTCAATTTTGAGCCAATCACGAGTCCCATTATATGAAAAAACATTACAGTAATTTATGCATTAGGTTCGACACATGAGGAGAACGCCGTATGAATCAGCTGCCGCTCCAACGTCGCATAGTGCGACAGACCCTGCCGAATTCAATGTTGTTTGCCGCACCAAACCTAACCTGCCGAACCAAACTGATTCAAACACCGCTCTTCTGCCGTACTTAACTCATCAGTTAGGTTCGGCGCATGAATGGGGCGGCGTTTGGAACGGGCCTAAGGCTTGTAGCATTAATGGCAAAAATCATGATGTTGGATTGAAACCTTTTTTGGTCTTATCTGGGCGACTGGTTATCTGTAATCCACGCAAAGACACTTTGTTTTCTTTTATCAACAAGAAAGCAGAAGAATGAACTCTGGGCAACATATGCAAATAGGTCCAATATCGGGCGCAAAATATGTACTTCCCGTTTGGGTAGTCTGTTCACGGACCCTTTATTTTGTCCTGCGTTCATCGAGATCGCAAGCTTAGCACTGAAATATTAACCCAGCGTGAGCCAAGACGCAAGGGGGCGGGGCTCGCTCGCACGAAGAAAAATACCTCGTTGCAAAGAAAGTAAACGTCTGTGGAAAGGCTACGTTTGATGGTTGTCGTTATAGCAGTCGGTTGTTTAGGACACTTGAATGCTCATTAATTAAGATGTAATGTTCTATTTCATCCTGCTGAGTCATTTTCATCTTATTACACGCTTGAAATGATTTTTTTTATACCATAAAAACCTGTTTTGCTTATCCACCATAGCAACAACGCAACAACGCAACAACTGCTTAATGGATGCGCGGATGCGCGTCGAGAGTTTGGTATAAAACAAACACCTGGAAAATAATACATTGGAGTTCTCACAGACTGAATTGCATTGAGAGATATCTGGGTTTTGATTGTCACACGAAGTTAGAATATTATCCTGTACAAAGAACTCCGCACAAATCATAGTAAACTATAACTACATGCGGGATCAACTGATAGAGAAACAAAATATATAACAGTTTTGGGCAAATGGTAAACAAGATATGGTCACCCGTCACATTAGCTGAATTTTTATTACGACCACGTCTAATAATAATAACGGCCACGTTTTTCGCCCGATCAACAACCGTTTGTTCTGGGAAGTAGAGTATAAAATTGTTTGTATAAACATTTTGTTTTTTCACCAAAAACGGTCCGTAAAAGATACTTTCCAAACTTCATCTACGGGAAGTCTAATTTATTTACTTCGGGGTATTACAAAATGGATACAAAAACGGACCTTACTTTGAGAAAACTCACTCAGTTTAAAGTCACTGATATGCCGTCTTCGTTGCCATAGTACATTACATGACCAGTATAACATACAGTGTGATGAAAAAAATGTATCTGTTTCCAAAGCTCAACCCAAAGCTTGTAGAAAATTGCGTCTAGGCGACTGATTAATCTGTTATCTACACCACTTGTTATCTGACATCCAAGCAAAGACACTTTTCTTTTAACGACAGGAGAGCAGCAAAATAAACTTTGAGCAATAATTATAAGAAAATAAGCGCAATATCGGGTACAAAATGTTTACTTCCGTTTAGCTGAGTGTCGTTATAACAGTGGGTCGTTTGTTCAGTTGAATTTACATGCCCTTTTACCGATCGCGACAACTAAGCAGCAGATTGGACCCCGGGCGATATCGACGAATAAGAGCAATATTTACTTCCCGTTTGGCTGCTTGTGGTTATAGCAGTGGGTTGTTTGCGGCACTTGAATTTTCATCGATTGAAATATGTTTCATTTCATCCTGCTTAGTCATGTCTATCTTATTACGCACTTGGAATGCTTGTTTATGCCAGAGAAACCGCTTATGCTTATCCACCATAACAAAAACTTAACAACTGATCAATGTATCCTCGTCGACAGTTTGGTATAAAACAATCCGGGGGGATACTCTGTAAATCTTTGGGTAGGGGTGTGCCGCTGGAATACTGAAACCCTAACCCTATACCAGACCATGATCAGCTGGATTTTGCAACGCTATTCTAGCCTAGGCCCCCCCAAACCCCTACACTACCCCAGACTAGCTATTTTCAATGAAGGAACTTTATCACTATTGTAGTCCAACATACGCTAACTAAAAGGCCAATATCTAGCTTGCGAATACAGCCGCCTCTCATTCGCTCCCGCAAAATCCCATTTTAGACTAAATTATCTATACGCTGGCCACTTTTCCGGTAAATTATACCCTACTCTAGACCAAAACTGGCTGATTTCTATTCCCTATCCCACAGTGAACCTGCCTGAAAACCATACCCTTCACAGCGGCATATACTGATGAAGCTTATATATCGGAGTACCCCTCCCCCCCTCGGAAAAACAATCACTAGGGAAATAAACTCACCGTGTCAAAACAACATTTTTAAACGCTCATTATGCTCTATAAATATCGTGACTTCGTCATTGCCCAACAATTTCCCTTTGAAACAATTCGACACTTGTTACGACTGATTTAATGCTAACATATAATCATCAATAGAATGACTGGTCAACTACGTAAACACGTCAGGCGACCACAACAACACATGATAAAAGCGCACGGTGAATGTTTATTTTCCTTGTTGTATAGTGTAACGTCGTCGTGCAAGGCTGAAATGGTGTGGCTAGCTCAGTTTTGTTTGCTCTTATTTCTTAATTCACGTGGTAAGTTCACTTTGTTTTAAACGTTTTTTTTTTTTTTTAAAGAAAATATTGCAGCTGCACGCATGAATAATCGTTATTCCCTTTGTGAGCTTTCGTGACCAGAAAATTTGTGTTAGTTTATCACGTTTGTTGGAAGAACGCCCGAATGAATGTTATGTGCAAGCAACTACGGAACAAGTTTGGGGCTCGATTTCTCTTGAAGTTAGAGATGAATGTAACAATTTTCAGCCGTTTTTTTTTATAATTAACTGGAGATCTACAACATTGGGTTTCAATTAAGGATGCTTACACAGTATGAAACCGTGAAATGTTGTGATACAGGGCTAGCAAAGGTTGACAGTTTGGTTGGAATGATGCAGCCCTCCATTATCATTGCAAGTTGCTCCATGTAACCTTTGTAGGTTGTTTGCTAGTTGTATTTTAAATATTTTCCGTGCCATCAACAGTGAAATATATGCTCTGAGTTGTCACGTAACAATCATTTTTGTAGGCTCTATGAACCGTAGAACATGTTGATCGTGAACCGCTAGGAAATCAGTTATTGATTAATAGCTCAAGCTGTATACATAGATGGTGAAAAACTTCAGCCGGGATATCGTTAGCATCACTTGTTTAGCAACACTGGACGACCAAGGTAATCATTGAAACAGGTGCAAGAAAAGTTTGACCGGGGTTGGAAGCCGGAGCTGTTCGCTGACTGCCATTCCAAAACCCATCCCCATTCAATCACGTTTTATATTGTTCGGCATGATCTTGGGCAATCCCTTTGCTGTCTGTATTTCGGTTTGATTCACTGACTAACGACATGGTAACTAAGAAATGTTTGAAGATGCTGGGTATTAATCGATAAACAACTGCATTGTTTGCACTTTAAAAAAATCCAGAATTGAAATATAACTCTTCAAAAGTGGTTTCTCTACTAAGATAACAAAAATCATCCTTAGAAAACAAAACAAAACAACAACAAAAAACGCCAGAAAAATATGTTATTTATGCATCGCTTTTAAAACAGCTGTACCGACATCAACTTTTCTTTGGGTTTAAATCGTTTTTATTCATATCATCACATTTTATTACTCTATTTTTTTTAGCCTGAGTAAGCTTGTTAGATTAGGTAAAAGGTCCAGGCTTACGTATTTTCCTTAGGACACCCACTCCACTCCCTGCCAGTCGCAGTCGATAGCGTTCTAGCTGTGTCCATTCACGAATTCCAATTTGAATTTCAAAACTTAATGGAGCAGGTAAAGCCAATAGCTAATGTCACACGATTTACTGTATTGTTCAAGAAGCGATGGCCGCATAAACAGATCAACCAAACAGGAAACTTAGTTGATGTGTTAGATTTCTTTCCTTGAGACAACTCAGTGTTTTGGAAGCAACACGCAAAGGTAAATTACTGAACCCTTGAACTGACCTTCTTACATCGGTGGCTTTCTTAAAAATTTTTTCCTTGGGAAATTGATACATTCATACATTATTTAACAACTATAGAGACAACGATTCCCATGATGACATGGAAATGTCGCAACGCGAATGGAAAATTGGAAAATGGAGAGATGAAAAGACAAGTTTTCGTGGAGTGTTTTTCATAAGATGTCTCGTGCCTTTCAAGGCTTCACAAACGTTTCCCGAGGCTGCTCATAAACAAGGAAAAAGCTAAAAATAATATTACATTTCCGCAGAAGTGTGCATAAGTTAGCACATCGTTAGTGTTATTGAATAAATGAAGAATTGAATAGTCGACGTTTTTAGCACCTTTTGCTGTTCATTTACAGAAAATAAACATTCATTTGTGTCCAAATTTCTTTCATTATGGTGAATAAACTCTCACTAACACAAATATGACCTTCATTTGAGCGTAAGAAACGTTCAAGAATAACATTTACATATGTATTAACATTCAAAATCATCAAAAGATAAACAATACCTTCATTTGACATTCATTGACTGTAAATGTATTTTCATTTTGGTTGAAATAAAATTCGTTGTCTCGAAACGACAATCATTTACACTTTAGGACAATCAGTTTTCAACAAAAGACTTTCAATAACACAATTTGCATGAGAACTCACAATCAATTGCATTATTATGCAACCATATCCATGAAGGTAACAATCTTTAGTGCGGTAAGACAAACATTACCGTGTTTTCACCAAACATTAAGAGAAAACAATCGCTCATTCGCGCAGTTCTTTTGAACAGAGATATCTCGCCCAATTTTCCTCGAAATTTTGATTACAGAACAAGGGACCATATGTACTTTTTTTAAAACATATTGTCACAATCCTCCCCTTCCAGATATATGTAAATTCGGCCACTTATGAAACTTTTTGTGTACAACTCAGAGGGCGCACTACAGTATACGTGTGTCATAGTGACAGTTAGATTTCTCCAGAAATGCCACGAAGAAATAGAATCCCATTTGAACACCGCGAAAGGATAGTCAGGGCCTTTGAAGATGTCAAAAGAGACGAAGCAAGACGCCAGGGAATTGCTCTGTGAAATTATCGCACGCAGCTGTTGCAGCAAGCTCTACAACGAAATATTGGTACCACTACGGCAGCTAAATGTGGACAGTGGTTTCGTTTCATGCAAACGTATTTGCCACGATGCCTCAATAGTGAGGTAATTGAAGGATAAATCGTTCAGCGAATTTGATATTCTATCTTTCAAAAATAAATGTTATTATGGCTGTAATGTTTGTCTCGCCGCATTAAAGATTGTTACCTTCATGGATATGGTTGCCTAATAATGCAATTGAATGTTAGTTCTCATGCAAATTGTGTTATTGAAAGTCTTTTGTTGAAAACTGAATGTCCTAAAGTGTAAATGATTGTCGTTTCGCGACAACGAATTTTTTTTCGACCAAAATGAAAATACATTTACAGTCAATGAATGTCAAATGAAGGTATTGTTTTCTTTTGACGATTTTGAATGTTAATGCATATGTAAATGTTATTCTCGAACGTTCCTTACGCTCAAATGAAGGTCATATTGGTGTTAATGAGAGTTTATTGACCATAAAGAAAGAAATTTGGACACAAATGAATGTTTATTTTCTGTAAATGAACAGCAAAAGGTGTACTCGGGCTTCCGTAGGAGAGCCCGAGTCTCAGCTTAGAATGCTGACGTTTTGGTCGCCAAAAGGCGAGTCGCGGTCCGGGGCGTTCCGTGCGTAGACCATGGAAACTGGGGACGAGAAACGCGACATTGCTCGCTTTTCGTGACAGAATGCGGTGTTTTGCGAAGAACGTTTTGGCAAGAATCGCGCCTCATACATTCATCTCACCTACAAAGATGTCCATCGTTTTCAGAAAGGGCCCGGTCCACGAATTATATTGCTTGAAAGCCAGCCAGGTAAGCAAAGTTCACGTTCGAAACGTTCTCGTGAGACAATAACTGAGCCGATTGCGGTATGAGTTCAATCTACGAAAACACTGGCAAAAAATAGGCAGTCAACGACGGTATGTGGCTACTGCTGTTATTATTTAGAACATTGCAGTAAAACAAATCATATTGCAATAAAACGAGCTAAATACGAAAACGTTTTTGGACTCGTAGCTCATTAAAAACATGCCGACTTGTTTCTTGCACCGCGCAAACTATGTCGATCCCCAAAGTTGTAAAGATAAGACTTTCGGTAACTGAATTAAATATCTTACCTCCAAGTTAGTTGACTTTCTGGTAGAGTGCAGGAAAAAAAATAACGTGTGAATTTGGAGGCACATTGTGCGGAAGAATTAAACCTTCGATTGTGCGGGGAATTGTGCAGAATTATTGACCAATGTTCTTGCCAAGTCATAAGGAAAATCTGCATTGACGATAGTTTAGCCAGTTATTTCACTAGTAGTTCAAATATATTTAGCAGTCTTAGCAATCGCCAATTCTTTTAGAAAACTGTGTCTGACTGCAAAAGAAAATCATGTTGCGTGACATGAACTAGACGAGCATGAAACCAAAATAAATAGCAAAACAGAATTCCGCATCTTCCCTTATAAATGAGAGTCCTTTTTTAAAAATACACCTGCCTTGATTCAATAAAAATATGTAGCTTGAATATTTCTTTATAAACTGCGTTAAGGGTCGCAAATTCTTGGAAGTTATCCACAAAATACGCAACTTGAAAGTTTATACAAATTATGCGCAATGCAATTTGAACCTAGTCACAGCACCGTTGTTTTCGCGATGGCGTTTACCATGATTCGTTTTGGCTCTCTCGAAAGGAGATATGACTCTCGAAAAGAGTTTAAGATCGCAACACGGCAAAGATGTTCAGCTACACAATTTACTCGGATCGCCACGACCAGCAAACAAACTTCGTACAATTTCTGTTAGCATGTAGAAAGTAATCACCATAAGTTGTAAAAGACCTCGAAAATTCTATGCAAACAACTTCTCGATTAGTGCGTAGGCAGCTGTGCCTCATTCTTGAACCAAAATGGTTCAAACTCACAACTTGCGATAGAATGAGGAGGATACTCAACGAAGCAACTTGAATAGTAAATATTTAAGCGGAACTCTTTTGCTAAAATATCCTGATTCTTTAATTTGCTTTTATTGTGTCCAATACGCGTTTTCGTAAAGTACGATTTGATACTGTGGTACGAAGCCCGAGTAAACGCTCTTAGAGCGTCTAGTTTTCTTTATGAGAAAGCTCAACGCTTTTTAAATTCAGCTGACCTTGGAATTACTATAAAGAGACCTCTCTCTGACAGGAATATCTGGAGGTTAAAGGAGCACTATCATAAGCAGTCAAGACACAAAAGACATTTTTTCATTGTGAGACGGCGTAGCCGAGTGGTTTAGGGCGCTGGATTTGCTCTCGGTAGCGGTAGTTCTTGGTAGTTCAACTCCTCGACCGCGTTGTGTAAATAGCCATCTGGTCAGCCTCCAACCAGTTGGGATTCTTCATAATTAACGTTATTAGCACATGTAAGGGCCCATTATCCGATCTATGCGCGCGCTCGCGCGCGTTGTTAGGGAGGTGAAATTTCACTTCCGGTTACTTACGTCAGCCTGAGCGCAGAAAATAAAAATAATTCAATAACTTCCAAATTCGCCCACATTTTAGATCGGCTTTGTGTTTCACAAAATGCAAAGTAAAAAAAGTACAAGCAAAGACAAAATAAGAGAAAGACAGAAAAACAAGAGCAATAGAAGGAGAAAAACTAACTCTGTGTAGCTTTGTGTGATCTTACCGAAGTGTGCTGGAAGTGTAAATTGCGCACGCGCTGATAGGGTAACTTCCAATATATATCGGGCGCACTTCCGGTTTCTTTAAATGCTAAAGGAAACACGGTTTTTTCTTAAATCCAGCCTTTTTTGACGGATTTCGATTAAAACCAACGTTGGAAACAGCTATGCATTTCTTTTTCAAAATCATGGTTTTCTCAGAAAATTACGAAGTTACTAATATTTTGAAATTCTCTCAAAATCTGACCATTTAGAAATGAAACAAAATCTATGCATAGCGTAATGAAGATTCAAATTAAAATATTAAATCAATGAAAAAAATTCCGATAAAGTAATTTGCCTAGGAGCCTTTGCGTTTTTTCAGTATTAGTCACATGACCATGGGCGTGGCCTGATGACGTCATCACTAGTGTTGCCGATCATGAAAAAGTTAAAACACATGAAATAACTCTGAAGTGACTAAAAATGACGAGGTTATATGAGAATAAATTTTCCCTAGCAACGGCTCGAAAAGATCGGTTAATGGGCCCTTAATAGTGCTAAATACAATTGACAGTTAAATAAAGTTATAATTATTATTACTATTATTATTATTATTATTATTATTATTATCTCTTATCTCGGTTAGAAGTAGTTCTACAAGTAGGTTGGTTGTAAGTAAGTTATAAGTAGTAATGTAACTGAATAACCCTTGTAGGGAGTTGCGATAAAGTATATTATTATTATTATTATTATTATTATTATCATTATTATTATTATTATTATTATTATCATTATTATTATTATTATTATTATCATGTGTAAAACAAATGTATCCGATCTCGCTTCGATAACAATTACTGTATAGGTGCACTGAAGTTATAACAAATGATAATGATATAATGAGTAAAGCATGCGCAAGGATGTGATGTCAAATTGAAAGAGTCTGCCAGGAGTTTTCAAAGTTTGTCCTCGTGTCTTAAAAAAATAGCTTAAACAAGTTACAATTTGTGCGGGCGTTCTCCTTTACCATTTGGTGCACGAACGAAAGTACTTAGTCATAATTTTAGCACTTTTGAGACCGAAATTGCAGCAAATTTGCCGTCAAAGTGTCCCTAGCCTGCGAACAGGCTCACGGTTGGAGAGCACACGCGCTTTCGCACGAGACTCTTTTCTTGCCCGATCACCTTGCTCGCCGACTCGTTCTTCGCCGCTCGCTTGTGCATGAGACTTAAAAGGGGAGACTGCTCGCAGGTTATAGTATCACTTTCTATGATATAGCGTTTGTAGAGCTCCATGTTAATTGTATTGCCCATTTAGGTTTTCTACTACTCTTCCAGATAAGCCAGCGTTATTTGCAGCCAGTGCGGAATTTGCGTGTGGTTTCTCAAAACCATGTGAATAAATGAATGAACATTAATCAATGAATGAATGAAATACTGATTCAGTGAATCGAATAGGTCATTTCCGAGCTAAAGCCTCTTTCTCAAAGCGAGTCTTGGTGCCCATCCTTTCATATGCAAATTAAACTCATTTTGATATGAATGGTTGTGTACCAAGCCTCGCTTTGATAGAGGTCCTTAGGTCAACACGGAAATGGGCTATTATTTCGCTAATCAATTGTATTGTTTGTTTTGAAGTCGTAGTAGGACAACAGCAGCAGCAACTTATACTACAGTCAGCTGAGTTCCGCCTGAGGAATGATCTGTTTCCATTCTCTTTCAAAATGGTTCGTCCGGTGTTACAGCCATCAGATGTCGTGAATGTCTTTTTTGATGTGGAGCTCAAGGCCCTTACTGAAGTTGTAAGTCAACATCATATCCCAACATCTTAGAAATGTATGCTCCTTTACGAAGATTTGGATCAGGATTTATGATCTAAGGTCACTCTAATCATGGTGCATTAAAGAAACTGATGAATCCTTATCCAGAGCGGAACCTTCCGTTCTTTTGATGGGCCATGGTGCAAGTAAACTTCAATAGTCCATCCTGATCCGCATCAGCTCAAAGAAATGCACTCCAACTTAGCTATAGCTGTCGCGAAGAGATCACAGTGTCTTGCTGTTACTTCGTCCCTCAAAGCAAACGATGGTCCATCTACTATTAATTTAACGTATGGTTATGGTATTTTACCAGACTAAACTATACTGTTGAAAACAGCAATATTCGGTTAATTTTGATGTGGTGCACTCTTCTGCTCTTTTGTCAGCTCACGTTAAGTTATTCTGTAAGTGTTTGCGTCTGTTTTTAGAACAAAGCTCCAGGATAAGAAATGCATGGTTCTAAAGGTTCGTAATGTGAGACATCACGCATGCGAAACTTAAACTCGCCAAGGTCTTAATTAAAAGTGCCCAAATGAAGTGAGAGTGTGCAATGGTCCTCAATTTCAAAGTCCCATTTCTTGACGATGATTTGGTCAATTTGAAAACGAAAATGAAGATCATGTGCAACTTAAAACATCTTGGAGTTTCCCAGAAGTGTCAAACCGCTCTGTTTCAACGCGTGTAGTTATTCAGCGAGTGCTGATTACGAGACGTTGCTTTCATGGTGTTTCGAGTCCTCATTTAAAGATCGATTTAACCTTAAGGGAGCTAATTCCAGGATGGTTCGAGTTCTTTGTTTGTATTACAATCCACCTAAGACCCAGTCTTTTGGTTTCTACTACCTCTTTAGTGTCATTCTCTGAGGTTTCTTTAGTTTTAGGTTCTAGAGGTAGTTTTGAACATCGATAGAAAATAACTCACCTGCAGTTCTTTGAGCCAGGTTTTACTTATGATTCATTTAAATTATCGGCCCAAAATGTCACAAGCGTTTTAGTCTCCATCTCAGTAGGTGATAAAATCTCATATAAAGTAGAATCCGTTTATATGTCCAGCTTCGAACCACGAAATTGGATTCGTGTTAAAATAGTTGTTATATTTAGGAGGTTTTTAAAACGTGAAAACTGACGGACAGAACGTTTCCATAATGTCAGAAAATCTAACGGAGTAGTCGTAAGGTGTGGTGCAATTATACCAAGACGAATCGAGTCAAGAGTCTGCATGCGCAAGTGCCTGAGGTTTTAGTCCCATTCTCTCGGCATTCCTGTACATCTTTATGAATCATTTTTAATCTGATTCGAAAGCCAATTTCCATTGCTGACTTGAAATGTTACTGCTGCCGGCAGAGTTAATAGGAAAAAATTTGCTTATTTCTCAGAACAACAAAGATCAAGTTATCACCACGGAAACGATCATCACGCAGGTAAGATAACCTAACCAACAAAGAGAAACTAAACTTGCAATTGCATAGTTTAAAACGTGGCATCTTTTAGGAGGACAAAATAGATGCTGAACATAAAATAAAAAACGGACTTATATGCTTCTTTTTTCTACTGTTTTAAAGAAGTAGAATAACCCGTACCTCCGGTGGAATCCTGCTGATTATGACGGAATACAAAAGATTCTTGTGGATCCAAATGAAATATGGGTTCCAGATATAGTGCTGGAAAACAAGTAAGTCAGTGTGCTTTAGCAGACATTTCAGCTGATGAGAAGAAGCTGAACCCTTTTTACGAAATCATGCTCGAACGATAGACAAGTCTGACTTCAATGTGGAAAAACTTCAACACGAGACAACTTCATTTATATTGGCTAAATTTCATTCTTACAATGATTCCACTAACGTTCCTTGAAACTACAGCACGACTTGTAAAAAAATACACAGCGGTCCCAAACTAAAATGTTCAATTAGCAATTAGACTAGAAATCTACGTTTTCCATCAGCGAATGTAAAAGCGGGCAAGACGTGTAAATAATTTAGCAGAAGGATCCACTGCAAAACCTAAAGTATTGTGTATTTTACAGTCACAAATCGAAGATAATTTCCCTTTCAAGAGCAACGCGTACATCACTGTGTCTAAATCTCTTAGCGAATGAACACCAATGGATAGCCAATTAGGAAGATTCGTGGATCTTCAATAGAACACGCCACATTTTCGTCTCTGTATTTATCGCGCAGTGCTGATACCCAGACCGTCCATGCAATTTAATTATCCTTTTCTATTTACTTTTAGTGCCGATGATGAGGTTGTTCAAGCAGGCCACTTGGAAAAATTCCGAAGTTGGGTGCTACTGAAGAGCGACGGAAATAATACGTGGCTGTCCCCTGCAACTTTCAAGAGTACCTGCACCCTCGACGTACAGTTCTTTCCTTTTGACAAACAGAGGTGTAACATGGTGTTTCGATCGCTGACCTCTGATAGCTCCATCTTGGACATTGACACGAAACAAATTGAGAGCGAAAATCCCGAGGAAGGTAGGAATACATAAAAATTGGTAGAATAATTAAGATCCTTGCAGATACGTTTCATTTTCATCGGGATAAACGCAGAAAACTAGGAATTATCAATTAAACACAAAAAACGCCCTCTATTTTATTTTCAAACACCGAGAAGAGAGTTCAAGATACAACGATCAGTGGAGTATATTTGACTAACTATGGAATGTGGCAAAAAACGGTCTCGATTGTATTCTTTATCTTCTCAATCATAACTAAAAATAAAGAAGAAACGATCGAAGAAGAAACATTTTAAAATCTGTGCTAATTAAGATCAGATATTCAATGGACGCCAATTACGATTTCCTTTGTCAGTTTCAACTTGGTGAATTATTTATGACTACGAGAATGGGTATTTCATCATTCGATCCCTTTTACAAAGGATCAGCAAACGTTTTGAATTCATATCAACATGTAACCCTCCGACGCTCGAAGGGGTGGGGGGTGGGGATGATGGCCACCATTCCCCAGCCCCAGAGGCTTTACTCAATTTATTAAAAGACAAATTACTCTTGATGATTTATCCTTCGCAGAAATTTTTGAAATAGTAACTATCCCGCTACGTCGTAAAATATTGCCATGGTGAATCCATCACGAAAAATTCGTCCTTGTATTTCTTTTTATATACTCTTTATTTTTCCACTGAGTAGCATCGCAGAATTGGTACGTTTTGGAAATTCCGAGTTAATTTTACATCAATCTTTGTTTTTTTCAGTTCTGACTTTACTGGAAAAAAAAACTAACTAACTAACTAACTAACTAACTAACTAACTAACTAACTAACTAACTAACTAACCAACTAATAACAAAACAAGAGACAAATCCAAGATGTCGGATCTAAGCTGGAGGGTGGCGAACAGCCGAGAATGCTCCATTTGCGAGGTAGAGCTGTCGATTAAGACAAGGATTTCGAGTTTGAACAGGATTTTTAATTACGTAGACGCTTATAAACATCAAACACTTTCGAAATCTAGTAAAAGAAAACGCCATTCGTTTTCACTTCCACTTTTTCCTTCAGATCTCAAACTAAGTACATCTAATGGTTACTGGACACTGCGAAGTATCGAGATCAAAGCAGGAGAGTACAAGCGCAGTCGCGATCAAACATTCCGCGAGGTAGACTTGTCATTTTTCATCGGACGGAGGCCCACGCATTTTGTTGTCTTCTCGATCGTTCCCTGTATGATCATCGGCATGCTGGTTCTGGTGAGTTTCTTCATTCCAGCGGAAAGCGGCGAGCGAATTGGCCTGTGTGCAACCATTCTGTTGGCTGTCAGCGTATACCTGCTCGTTGTCACTGAACAGCTTCCGGAACAGTCGGAGACACTGCCCCTAATTGGGGTTTACTATATCGTGATCATGTTTGAGATTGGACTGGCGCTGGCCGCAACTGTTCTCGTATTGATGGCTCACCACGCTACCTCAGAACCACCCCGCTACCTGGCTTACATTACAGGTTAGTTTAGTAACATTCACTCCAGGAGTAGTCAAACTCGTGCGAGGCCCTGTGGCCTCATGGTTGGTGCGCTCGGTTCCGGATCGACCGGTCCGGGTTCCAGCCCTGGCCGGGGACATTGTGTTGTGTTCCTGGGCAAGACACTTTACTCTCACAGTGCCTATCTCCACTCACGTGTATAAATGGGTACCGGCGAATTGAAAGCTGGGGGGTAGCCCTGCGATGGACTAACATCCCATCTAGGGGGGAGAAGAAATACTCCTAGTCGCTTTATGCTACAGGGATAAGCTATTAGCTATAGGCTGGTGGTTGATTTTGCAAAATGTGATCTTGTAATCTCTGTTGCCTGGAAACATTACAGGTCGGCATACACGAGGGGACTAGTCCCTGTAGCTAATCCCCTGAAGAGTTTACACGAAGGGACTGGTCGCAGAAACTTGTCCCACGTACGAACAGTTCACACGAAGCGTTTTGAGGAACAAGTCGCACGGACTTGTCCCAGAAATTCAAACCTGTTTGAATTCGTAGGACTAGTAGCAGGGACCAAACTAGTCCCCTCGCGCGTGCCGACCTTTTCTAATGATGATAATAAACCGTGCTATAGGATAACACAAAATGTCATCTTTTACACAGCTCTTTGTTACATATGGCTGTTAGCTCTTCACTGACTCTCGAGAATTGAGCCTTATTCCGAAGTGACGATAAGATAGCATCGTCCATGTGATAACTGGGAAAAAAAGGAACTAAAGAACTATACGCTTCTTTTTCACCAATATGACGACTAATAACATTTGCTTTAAAGGGACGGACCATTAGAAAAGTGATAAGGGGATGGGGGGGGGGGGGGGTGGGGAATTTTCAACTTGCACGATTTTTTTTTTTTTTTTCGCTCACTGCTTGTGCAGAAAATTTTTTTTTCTTGTGAAACCCGCTGCACGAATTTTTTTTTTCAGACAAATATTGCTTTTTTTTGAACAGTGAAATCTTGATTCATTATCTATGTTGTTTTGCTTTATAAATTATTCTACACTCACAGCAGATCAAAGGATACAGACCACTTTTTAATGCCAATTCTTTTCGAAAATGTACTCACAGTGAGAGCGGAGGAAGCCGCTTGGAGTGGACGGCTTCCCTGTGCATTTTTTCAGTCCCTGCCCTCTAGTAATTCCTCTCTGGAATTCCTCTCCCATAGCCCATCATAATGATGCCATACTCCATTCACCAAAACATCCCCTCTGTGTAAAATGGGGTTGACTAGCCTACAAGAATTCGTGGCATTTGTACATTTGCCGTTCACTGTTTAGTCACTCGACCTTTTTTTTGTAGCTTCACTCGTGTTTATGAAGGGCACTTCATGTTGTGTAATAAGGAGGAATTTTTAGTAGAGTTGAGCCGTTAGATCGTGCTTTGGGAAATTTCTATAGGTCATAGGTCTGCATGGTTTCCGCTGTTATCTGCGTGTCGCTTCGTAGAGTTTGATACCTCTGTAACTTGCCATGTTTTTATGCATTGTTTAGGCTCATTTCTATTGCAAGATATGCTTTTAAGTGTCCACGAATTTGCTTTTGAGGGACAAAATACGAAATTTACCGTCAACTTCGAGAAAGCTATACGTTTCTCTAGAGACATTCTTATGTTTCTTGCAGCTGTCTGACCGAGCTTATGTTTCTCTTGCTCGATGTATAGGTTTATTTCTCTTTTGGTCGTTCTGGCACCACATGATTCAAATGTACCGGTTTACGCACGAGTCCTGTTGACTGTTTTGCGTGTTGTATATGCCATTGTTCGGCGTAGACCAGGCAACACCATGGTTTCGACCCTCCATGACGATCTCCTCAGTTGCCGGTATTTCTAAACTGCTCTGTACGTCTGTCGTACATATATGAGAATGGTAAACATTCTGCGGCTTGGCACAAATTTCTCGTAGTGTGTACCCTTGTGGCGGGATCGAAAATGACTGGTTTCTATTGGCTATAACAGCTAGCTATAGAATTCTTATTCAAGGGGATAAGATCCATCCTCTAATTTTTATTGTGGGAACAAATAATTTTATAGAATATTTATAAAGATACCAAATTCTAATATTTATTTATTACAATTTTATTTTATTATTTGTATAGGTAATCATACGGTTTCGAGTTCAATTTGGAATTAATTTGCACGAGTGAGTTTTTCAAAAAGCTGAAATTGCACGAGCCGCTTCGGCGAGTGTAATTTCAGCTTTTTGAAAAACTCACAACTGCAAATTAACTCCAAATTGAACGAGAAAAACCGTATAATTACTTATTAATAATATAAACATGAAAAAATTCGCGCGGAGGAAGTGCCGGAAGATCTTTCTTGAAACCATTTTTTCTCATTTGAGAAAACGTTTTTCAAAGTTTCAACACAAAATTTTCGTCATCATTTTACGTCATATTATTTTCTTAGAAAAGTTCCTATTGTCTTTCAGTCAATCATAATCCAGAATTTCGATGTGTAATTTGCACTGGTGTTACACTTTTTGCACTGATGATACACTTTTTGCACTGGTGTTACACTTGAACTGCACTGCTCTTAGCCAATCAGAATCGAGTAATTTTTTCATGTGTATTATTACTATTATTGTAATAAAGTATACAGTGTATGTTGTAGGTACACTAGCTGTACTTTGAAACAAAAACAAGGTTCTAATTGTCTCCTTTCAATAAGACGAAAGTGATTTTTGTTTATTCATATCGTGCCTGGTAATATTGCTGATTTCTGAATGACATTTCTGGCTATTGTAGTATGAATTAATTTATGTCACCTTATATTTGTCATTTCATGCAGTGTGAGGGAAACACTTCAGGGCCGGGTTGTTCAAAAGCCGGTTAACGCTAACCCGGGATTAAAAATTAACTGAAGTATTAATTTTTCTTGTATAAAAATGTTTTTACTGTTTTGTGTAGTTTGAGCTTAGTCAAGCTCAAAACTGAAGGACAAACATTATAAACAGAAAACCTCACCGAAAAGTTACAAAACTGAAATCAAAATTCTTGCTAATCGTGCGTTAGCTTAAGGTGGCTGGACACAGTTTTTGATACCTGTGTTTCATTCACCTTTTTCTCTAAAACCCTTCATCTCCCGGTCGCCAAAAATAGCATCAAGCAAGTTGACAACACAAACTTTGGTTTTTTGATGGTTAAGCTGTTAAGTTAACGCCATTTTGCTAATAATTTAACAGAGAGATCTTTAATTATCCCTTGTTGAAGGTTTACTGTAGTATTTAGAGTTTCCTTTGTTAAAGTTCAATTATTTTCAATACTCCAGTTACTTATTTCCTAAAGTATCTTCGTGCCAAATTTCGTGAAATTCTAATAAGTGGTTCTCGAGAAATGGGCGTATTTCCGAGAGTGCAAATTTTCATTCAATCGCAATTTTTTGACTTACTACGCATGCGCTGCATTTAACTGGGTTCTTTCGGTAACAAAGAAAAAGCTGAGAATTGCTGAGTTCTTTCCATCTTTACCTTTTCTAACATATATTTGTGATAAAAGACTAAAGCCATCAATACACTGCGTTCAATTATAGAGAAAAATAGCACAGATACTGCGGGTGTTGAGTAAATAAAATTATCGCTCTATTGACGGCATGTTTGTTTCTTGTAATCCTTGTGCGCGCGCTGAATTGCATCAGCAAAAGCGCGCGCGAAAACTGTGTTCGGCCACCGTAATCGGGCTTTGAACAACCCGGCCCAGTACACTATTAAATGTCTTTATTTATTTATTATTAATAATAATATAGCAGGGCCTGGGGTAAGGCCCCAAGAATATTTTGAATAAGAATTATTTTTAATAGACACTGGCAAATTTTATCTATTAAATAAAAGTCACAATTGGACCTTCTTCTGCAGGATTTTTTTTCGTTACCTTCTTTGCACGAATTTTTTTTCTTGGCATTTTCCCTTGCATGAAGTTTTTCTGGTTTTTTCCCAAGCACCCCCCATCACTTATTTAATGGTCCGTCCCTAAAAGCCGAAACATATGCATAGTTCGGTAACTTATTATTATTATTATTATTATTATTATTATTATTATTATTATTATTATTAATAAACTGGGCCAAACTGACTAAACTGGTCCATTTGTTATTTTTACATTTCAGTTTTGAACAGGATTGGTTGCAGGAAAAAGAAGACACGCAAGAGTTTCAGGTTAGGCTCTCCAACCACTCTTAGAGTTGGCGCAGAAAACGCCGGCACGACGGTGGTCCAGAACGATAACGTT
Organism: Orbicella faveolata; assembly: GCF_042242905.1. Lineage (NCBI taxonomy): Eukaryota > Metazoa > Cnidaria > Anthozoa > Scleractinia > Merulinidae > Orbicella > Orbicella faveolata. The sequence goes on from NW_028301564.1 coordinate 20,585,816, forward strand.
GAGCTGGGAGAGGCGGGGAGGCAGTCACCAGCGGCTGATTTGCCAAAAGAGCAACGGCCGTCAACTGCCTATTCCATCGTCCAACTTGTTAATGAAGAAGACGAAAACCAAGAAGCCTGGAAGGAGATCGCTCGTGCGCTCGATCGCATTTTCTTCTGGTTATTTTTGACGCTGTTTGTGGTGTCGTCTATTGTTGTTTACGGACAAGCAGGACGGCTAAGATCGCTTGACTCATTCGATGATTAAAATAATTTCCTCTGGTTTTGTATTTAGAGCGGTTTTCAATTGATGGCCACATCTTAACATGATTTAATCAGGACTCAAAAAAAAAAAAAAAAAAAAAAAAAAGCAGAGCATCCTTTCCAGGGGGGAGTAGAAATACTCCTAGTCGCTTCATGCTACTGAAACCAGAGATAACCGCCAGACTGATGGGCCACCTCTTGCTCCGTATACAGGCTTTACCTTTTTTTACTTTCAAGAAAAGAGAATGGAAGGCTAAAGATCATATTTCATACTGGTTTACACAACCACTAAAAATTATGGAAATTCATACGATTTCCATAGACGAAAAGAAAAGCAAAAAGATAATTTTTTCCTACCAATTGATGAAAACAGGTGAGCTAAAAACTGTGGTCATCTTTTGCAGCAGTTAACAGCCGCCATGACGGACATCTTTTCTTGCGGTTATTTCCATAATAGGGAACGCCAGCAGCCATGTTGTGACGTCACTACGGAATACAATTCCCCATGTTTTGTTAATTTCTTTGCAGCTCGCGGAAACCTTTTCAAATCTTTCGTATTCAAAAACCGTATTTAACAAGCAAATAATCGTTTTAAACTTGCCGGCAGTTAATCAATCAATCAATCTCTTTTTTAATTTGTCAAAACGCTTAACTGCATGCTAGTCTCCAGGTATGCCACGAAATCCGTAATTGCTTTTGTTTAGCCTACAGCACTTTTTGATTCCGTGTTTTTACTGGGAAAAGTCGCACTAGCTAATGAACCAAACAGAAACCAATTACCAATTTATCACGTACGTGAGATTTCCTGGGCTTGGCGCTAGTTAGACGTGTTTTTGATGCCAATTCTAACTGAGTTGCCGAGTTTGTGAATATTCGCTGTGAGTAGTATATGGATTGCTTTGGTTTTGGTTCGACGACACAGTTGTAAACCGCTCTATTTACATTTGTTTGTTAGTGAAAGTAAAACGTAAGGCTCAATAAGGCTCTCATAAAACAGCACAAACTGCACAAAATATCGATAAAAAACCCCGACAGTTACCAAAAGGATCAAACAAACAAACAAAGCAAACAGAGAGACGGAAAGGCAGACAGACAGACAGTGTCACATGAAGCCACGGATTGAAAGCTTTCATTCAACTCATAGTCACACGCTAACGTGTTAATGAAAGCCAAACGGTTCCAAAAAGCTAGAACTTCATTGTAAAGCATAATAAAAATTACTCCATGGTGAAAAATATCGTCATAAACGAGGGTCATAAAAAGGGTAATTAATTCATATTACTTTATATGGCACTTTAATTACTATTTGTATTCAGTATATTTCACAGATTTGTACTCGCACCTTTTTTGTATCCCTCACGTATTATGTAACTTTTTCACTGATTTGTACTATTATTCTACATTTTGTAATTTACACCTTCTTGTTACCTACTTTATATAAAGTCACTCACTTGTAGACATCCTTTAACTGAAGATGGATACTGAGTATTCGAAACATGTCTTACAAATTTAAAAGGCGTGTCGTCTTTTTTAAATGTTTGACTTTATATAGCACTATTTGTTTTTTATCTCCAACCCCTTCAAACTATTGGTATTAAACAAACACATTTTTAGTTTTCCCTGTTATTTACATGATTCGACTTTAAATTGCGTTCAGAGCTCAATAGCGTAACTGATAGTGCATGCAATATACGTCAATTATAATCATGAAGAAAATAAAGCTCCAAAGTCCGTAATAATAATCATGTCAACGTTTTGTTTTTGTTTCATTCTTTCGTGACAATGGAAGACAAGAGATGATGAAGTATCAGAGGAGAGTTAATCTCCAATAAAGATACATTGTCACTTATAATCCATCAAATATTTTCGCTCGCGCGTTAGTGTTCTAAACGCGTCACGTGACTGAATATGCCCCTGCTAAAACTGGGGAATATCCGAGTGATATTCCCCAATTTTCAAAACTTCGCGTGTTGCGAAAATATTTGAAGGATGATAAACACAATAGCTTCCATTTGGCGCGAAAATATGCTCAGACATTTGTCCTTGGACATTATCTGTTCCTCAAAGCTCACAGTTTTCCTCGCGCTACACTCTCGGAAAACTGTTCACTTCAGACAGACAATGCCCGCGGACAAACATCCGAGCATATTTTCGCGCCAAATGGAGGCTGTTTCTCCAAAATAGACGATATAAAAATTAACAGGAATGTCAGTCTTTTTTTCTCCTCCACTGTTATCTTCCTTTTCTTGCTCTTCTCTCTATTTTATATTATTACTTTTTTTTCGCTTGGAGTGATTTTTAAGGCCTTTTGGAGTTGTGCAATCAAAGTGCATATGGCTGTTTTGGTCTTGACACGGTTTTCATAAATTCAGTCATATTTATTTATTCTTGTGAATAAGATCTATATAGGGATTGGCTGTCTTACTCTTCATTAGACTTCTCCAGGCGTTCAGTTAGTTGGGGCGCAGCACGAAAAATAGCGCGCGAAAAAATAAAAAAAGCCGCGCTGTTTTATTTTTTCGCGCACCGTTTTTCGCGCTTCGCCCAAACTAACTGAACGCCCGGAAGAGGCTAACTCTTTATCCTCTCCTGTCGACTGTTACACTTAGAGAAACTTAAGCTCTTCTTCTCTTTCCAGGGCACGCGCGCACAATACGCGCATTGAAAAGGAACTTGTTATTCTACAACTACACATCTTGGCATTGTAAAATTGTGCTACTGCGAAAGCGTGAATGAAATAACAACACTGGAAAAATACCTTATGTTTATAAACTAACAAAGACGACGTATGAAGACATGATTGATCAAGATCATGATTGATTGTGTGTATAACTGCGATGATCAATCATGTCTTCATATCTTTCTCCACAGTTCAAATGTATGATCTTCCAAATATTCACTTGCAAAGACGACGCATTCGTAAATCCCATTTTTCTTAAGCCTTCTCTCAATGGTATATTATTCACTTCAGATTGTTTCTCTTCGCCAGAGTCCTACTCATGAGCCATAGTCAACATTCAACTGCATACGACAAAGGAGAATCACTAATCCGTCAAGGTCCACATCACATACCTCTAAAAAGCAAAACTTTGTAATTTCATGCCAACATCGACATTTTTTCACAGCTAATATGATGACGAACTTGGATTTTATCGCGCAATTAACCGTCACATCGGTTCAAGTGGCTCAAGCTATGCGAATCACTTTGCAACAGTTTATTTTGAAGAAAATTTCATTTCAATGCAAGTAATTTCATTTTTGCAATAAATTCAGAAATTTTGGCGCGCTCATTGGCTCATTTTTATTGCCAATAAGCGGACAGACATATGAATTTATAATTTATGCGATGCGTCAACGAGTGAACAACAACTTGACAATTTGTTGTTGTAAAAAAAACAAACTGACGTGAGTTTTTCATGCGTCTGTTCTGTTATTGACAATGAATTTCGTCATAACATTGTAAAAGTAGTCTGCGGATCCACTCGGCTATCGCGTCGTGGATCCACGGTTACTTTGACAAAGTTATGACGAAAATCAAGATCAATAACAAAACAGACGCATGAAAAACAGAAGTCAATTTGTTAAATATACAACGGTAAAATTTTAGCCTGAAATGTCAGTCATCTCGTGACTGACTCGTCAACTCTGATGAAGGTGGACAGAAGCCACCGAAAATTCAGTACAGAAAACAGCAGATCGGATTCCAAAAAAACCTTGACGAATGTCTATCACCGATCGCAGCACTGGAAGCAGTATTTTCAGTCACATCAAGCCCGATATTGCTGTGATTTTGTTTCACGAGTAGCTCTAGTTTATGTTGAACGTCTCGAAAATCGTCTGATTAAAAACCAAATGCATCCTGACTGAACGAAAATTAAATCAAAACAAACCAAAGGCACCTATATAGAAAACGATATGACAGTTCACTTTTATAATACGTCAAATTTGACATATAGTGTTAGCTAGTATTGCATTGCATTATGTGTACTATGCTAAAAAACAATTTGCGACACGTGTGATTGCGTGCACGATCAGCTTCTGAAGAATAATTTCGGGCTGCCAGGTTTTTGGAAGCCCAATGACCGACCAACTTCCCGTGAAAAAAACAAGTTCCCTTATTAAATAACAATCTACAAAAACAATTCACCCAAAATCATCATCAAGCAGTTGCAAACACATGTTTTTCTTAAGCAGTAGAAAACAATTGTCAGGTATTTCTCAGCAAACTGATGTTCGTAATTCACTTCCATTTACACCCTAGCTCCCAGGTTATCAAATAGTTATTACAGCGGTGCCATCTCAATTTTCTTCAACTACCCGGGAGAAGGGAAATTAGTTCGGAAAATCGGGAGCCTCGGACAATCGATGGTTCTACTGAAACACTTTCCATTTGATAATTCACTATTTCAGGAGTGTCAGCAAAACAAACCACGCTATTAATTCAAGAATGACATACCAGCTAAATAGTGTTATCCATTGACCAACCGGGGACACAGTGGAGAGAGCAAATGTGAGAGTAAGTGTTTATACTTCATTTAACCTTTGGAACCAAAGTCCAAAATACTAGAGTACAAATTTATGCTACTACTTGTCTCAAAGAGTATGGAGCTTTAATTCAGCGAAATAATTACAACAGTAACGGTGACTGGTACGTTGTAGACAAATTGTTTTGCACGTGCGTTATTAACTAGGTACATTTTACAGTGCAGTCGCCCTTCGCCGCAAAAAAGCAAAAACCAGACGATAAAGGTATGCGTTATTTGGAGGTCGTGAAAAACGACACCTAGTTGTACAGGTTTGTTTTTATTTCCAATAATGAGAACGTTGAATTTCGATTTTCAGTTGAACGATAGTTATGAAGCCGAAAGACAAACTGAATGGATCTCGAGAATTACTACATTCTTGAGAGAGAGAGAGAGAGAGAGAGAGAGAGAGAGAGAGAGAGAGAGAGAGAGAGAGAGAGAGAGAGAGAGAGAGAGAGAGAGAGAGAATTATTGTTTGAATCGACGCTGTTCTCAACTTGCCTGAATTCCTCGGCTGCGCCATCGTAATTGTTTAGGCTCCCTTCTAATTGATTATCGTCATGTTTTTAAAATTTTTACATCTAAATGCATTTTGCCTATAAATAACAACGAAAACAACAGAGTCATCGTGAAAGGTCGCACGAGTTCTGCAAAACACTTCACATAAAATATTCAGACGAAGATTTTAAGCGAAAGTTCTTGAAGTCTAGGCAGCTGAACAAAAGAATGCCTTGAATAAAGCAAACTGCAGTTTGAAGAAATCACACGCGTTCCAAAAAGGTTTGTTGTCTGAACTTATTTTTAGCTCTGATTGCATCAAATCAATTAGGGGACCGGCTTTGAATCGATCGGAGCAAGGTATATTTACCTAAGCGTAATAAAATTACGGCCATAGATGATTCTATTTACAAATGTTCTAGGAGCCAGCTGTCTCGTGAATGTCCCGTGACCTTGTCACGGTACGTGCGGAATGAGGAAAGGTTGGCAAAACTCGCATGATCCGGATATTCAAGGTCAACCCACCGACATTATTTACAACCGCTGCTTGATAATTTCCTATAAATATGTTAAAATATAAGCAAACCTACAAGACAAACATACAACTCTTGCTCATCAACCATGTACGACCTCTTCTATTCGGTATCACTAATCAATTCGCTGGCACATAGATACAGCGGGAAAATACTGGAAAAGTACAGACGTGTATAAAACGTAAGTCTTCGAATGTATTGCTAAAAACATAGCATGAACATCAGTAATCATTCAAGGTGTTACTTAATATACGCAACTCTATCATAGCGTTTCGCCGGCATTAACAAGTCCAGACTTGCGAAAATCATCTCTTTATCTACTAGCTAACAAAGTACATTTAATGACCTCATTCAGTAAAACTAGTGACGTTGTGAACCTTAGAAGATTTAGCATCTATAAGGCAGGACTTATACAGGTAAATCAAGTAAAACGTAAATTCGGTTTTAGTTCGTTGTCACAGTCACGCTTATAACACATGCGAACTACTTTTTAACTGAGATGAACGAGCACAGTGGCGGGAAAATCGTTCTCCAGTAAAAACTTGGTTTTAAGTCATAATTTCATCAGCCATATTTCAACAACAACAAAAAAGTACAATAAAAAGAAAACAAAATCTATCCAAGAAGTAACAGTAGCTTTTAACTGCAAAGTCAGGTGTTCTAAGAACAAATGTTAGCGAAGTGGAACGGCCGTAGCATGATTAAGCAACACGCTTTCAGAACATGATGTAACGTTAAAGCACGTCATAATTCTTGAGCGCCGAGCAACTAACTTGCATGTGGTGTGTAGAGCCTGTAGATTTGAAGACCAATCTTTTCCGACACCTGCTACTTGAAATATGCATAGATTGGCCAAGTTCAAAGCTTCCAGCGAATATTACAAACAAAAGATATTACGTATGTAAGGTCAAAACACTGGCAATGCTCCTGGCTTGGCGGCCGGCTTCCAGATAATTAAAGACAACTACCCATTAAAGAACAGTTAGGATCAAAACAGTCGTCCACAGAAGTCCGATGTCTATTCGAGTGGCAGCCGGCAATTTCCGAACGAGTTAAAAAGGTGAGAGACTTTTAATGGGACGTCTTCGCGCGGACGTAGGTGAATTTTGGAAAACTCCCGATTTGTTTTACCTTGTTGAGCACTTTTCCTTAACCCACAAGGAGACGTTTCGAGTGATTGCTGACTAAGCCATTCCTTTTCATTCCTGTGTGTGCGTCAGTTCTGAGCAAGCAACGAACCGTGCGGTTGTAAACACGCAATATAGACTCGCATGATATAACACCATCCATTAAACCGTTTAATTTAGAATTGGACCTTTTGTTCGTTAAGAGATCAATAAAGAGTTAGACGTCATAAAACACAGCACAAAAAAACAATCAAGGATGACGGCGCCCGCCCACACGACCAGACGACGCGAACTCGCAGATGGCTGAATCTTAATGTTGCCTCGAAAACTCCACATACGCTGTGATTTCCCACCCCACGTTCTGGCGTCGAAATATCGACACTTGTCGAAACAATTTCGCTGAACAAAGCGAAGAAAATTGAAAATGTCATCCAAATCGCCACGACTGTTTAACGGTGACGGTAATTTCGCTGGAGGCAAACAACAACAGAATGCATTTCTTCACGCCAGTGTATAGTCATTCTTAAGTGTTATGTCGCAGTGATCTTTAGGCAAACACTTAATACTTTTAAAATTGTTAAGATTCCCTCACGTGAAGTCATATGAATGGCCGAGCCCCCGGCATACCCCCATCCCCGCCCACCAATCCATCCACATCATCTCGTGTGCCCCGAGCGCACAGGTCGGCAATTTGCCTCCACTAAATGTTTGGACAAGCCATTGTTCAGCATTTAAAATGGCGATATTTGCGTTGGTATAAGAGGAATAAAGGTGTTCGTTCTTCTTACATGTACGTTCTTTTTATATATTGCTTCTTTTTCGGCCCGGGCTGAACATTCTGATTTTTCTGCCGATTTTATGAAAATATACCTGTGCACATCCTTAGATTATAGGAGTAGAAGTGGACTACGCCGACATAACGTCAGATTATCTGTCCTATCATGACTTTAATGGCGTTGAAGCAATTTCGGAGCCATACTGCAAGTAAAAAAGCTTGATATGACACACATTGCAGGAATGTTACCAGCATCGAACATACGTCAAGTGCAGTTTTTGTTGTGTTTTGGCTAGTTTTGCAGTTTATAGAAAGGAAGAATTTTATACGGCTTAGTTAAAACCATGTCTTTGTACTGTATCTACAAATCTTTAGGACAAAATTGATTCTTTTCAAACTCTAAGCCTCCGGTTTATTCTCCGGTTTCGCGTTACGCTATCGTTCTCGCTTCTCTCAGAACAAAAGCAAAAACATAGTGGTAAAAAAAGGCACAGACACAAACACACTAAGGAGTCGTGATAAGATACCGAAGTTTTACAGCGTGAATCTATAGGTTGAATTCGTAACTCAATCAAGGATGCAATCCAAGGCGTAAAGAAAAGTTCTAAACTTTTGTTTCGAATTTTAGAAACTGGAAGTGCATGGCAGACGGAAGAAGTAAAAGAACACGAAACATAGCAAAAAAATGAAAAGGGTGATTAGTCACTTGATCAGGCGTCCCTTCTCAACAAAATAACATTTTTAATAGCTTTAGATGGTTTGTCTGAACCATGGCAAACCTAAACAATTCACTGCACTGATTATCCATCCAATATAGTCATCTGGAAAGTTTAATAGCATGTTGCCAAAGCTCAAATGTCGACTTAGCAGGTTGTCTCGGGTGTCTCTCGAACACTACAGTTTGTTTTCATTAGATAGTAGCATAGGTTTTCGTAGAAGAAATTCAAAAGTTTTATTCCGAGCCGCTGTAAGACAACATTTCATTGACGTGAGTTTAATAATAGAATTTATTAATTTCATGATATGGCACGGATAATCACGACGTTAAAATATCGCCGGACAAAACGGCTAGAAAAACAATGTACGTACTTCAAGCATGTCACTTTGCCCGCGATCATTCGAGAACTGCTGATGTGAAGTTAGTGGCAAATCCACGAAAACGTGTGAACACTGTGAGTCAGCGGTCCAGCGCGTGATCGGCTGACAATGTATGTGGGGCTCACGAAAACACTAAGTCCACGAGTGGAAGAGTTTACAAAAAAGGATCCGGAGAAAAAAATTAAAGGAGCTACCTCACTGCTTCATATTTTGAAAAGTTAAGCCTACATTTTTCAAGTTCGTCGTTTGTAATCCGTGACAATCTCCTTCATTCTTAACCATCCTTGTTCCCTTATAATCTGTCATTATCTCTTAGGTGTTTTTTTTTTTTTTTTTTTGCTTTTTTTTCAGGTTTCCTTCCTATTATTCCGGGTTTCCTTCAGTTTAAAGGTAATTTTGCAATGGCCAAAATAACTAAGTTGCCGTGACTGAGCTCCTTTAACAAACGTGTCGGTCTGAGTAAAGCTGTTCAGGTGAGATGTCATGAACTCGTGACGTTGCCGATCACCTTAACTTCGGCCTCTTCATCAATACACTCCCTTGTTTTTGTAAGAATATATTTTATAAGAATATCAAGCCTGAGATTTTGGAGAATAATTTAAGAATAACCCGAGGCTTAGATTTTGAAAAGACTATTATTTTGTTTGTTGAAAATTTGCAATAAAAACAATTGTACGTCTATAAATAACCGTATAAAATTCTTCCTTTCCCTAAATGGCAAAGCTAGCCAAAAAACAACACACTCAGCACTAGCCGTATGTTCAATGTTGATAACGTTGCAAGAAGTTGTTTGTCATATCAGGTTTTCATTACCTGCAGCCTCGGGCTTAAAACTACCTCAACGCCATCAAAGTCAATAAAACGGAAATGCCATATATTACAATCTAAGAATACTCTCAAGAGTATCTAGTTTCAGACTAAAATCGGCAGAAAAATAATAATTATAATATTCAGCCTGGGCCTGAAAGCAATATTCTTATTTGTAAAAAAAAAAAAAAAAGAGTGAATCATAAAAACAGAGAAATAAAAAAGTAGAACAACAGCAGATGCATGATCGAAAATGATACACGCTTTTCATTTTGAAGAGCAAGGTCGGACAATTTTTGAAGAATGAAGAGCCATAAATAAAGTCAATACGATGATTCACAACGAGGTATAAAACAGGTCCGCAGTGGAGACTTGTGTGAGATAAAATTAAACGGTGATTTAATGGATGGTTAAAACAAAACAGGAGATTGATTGAGAATTACAATTGGGAAATGTATTTTTTGTTTGAGAATATGCAGTCTACATATTTGGAAACCTGCTTCTTGCTTTTCCAAGGTTTTCTCAGTGAAAGGAGTTTAATGTTCACAATCACATATTTTAAGATCCCCCTGAAATTGGTGAAACAACACGATCACGTTTTTAGGAGAAAAACTTGAGCCATATTGTGTTCATTCCATTGGGCGTGGTCTCTTTCGTTTTCTTTGTGTCTACAAAAATAAGAATGTTATTGCTCTCTGCAGGATTGCCACAAAATCGTTTCCTGAGAAATAGCATTCAGTTTTTAATTATGTTCCTTTATAATAGCAAAAGCCCAAGTAACCATGTGACCAGCCACTCAAAAGCGCAGGAAAAGTTGCGTTGACGAAATCCCTATCACTTTTACCTGATTGGCTATTGAGCACTGGCTGCAATTTGATTGGTCAGCGCTTCGTGCGCTTCGTTGTTCACTTTAACTGGATATTGAAAAGCAGGGAAACATATTTAACTAGGCCGGGACAATTCCTCTGTATTGTCTACTTTTTTCAACGAAAACACGAGACCCACATCATTGATTGACTGTTGTATTGATTAATAACTTTATTTGTACACGGTGTTTTTTTTTTTTTTAAAGATAAATATATATTTGAAATAATTAATTATAGAAAAAAGCAGACTGAGAACAATATGTTAATAAAATTATATATATTACTGAAATATAGCCATAAAAGTTGAAATGGTTTAAAGTTTACTAAGGATGCTGTTTGCGTTGAAAACGAAGGTAAGCTCAACTGAAGCATTTGAATGCAGGACTGCTTTCTCATTACGATAAATTAATTTATACTCATATAAAGCTCTTCTCAACGCGTAAGGATTTGTGAAAAAAAAAATAGTTTTGATGAGTAATATGCCATGAGTCAGTTTGTTCCACTTTTATGTACGGAACAATTCGTGTACATTAGAATCATACCTAGCCAACACAGAGAGGAGGATTGTACAATATAGGCCGCAAAGGAAAGTCTTTAAAGTCGTACATGAGAAAATTCTAGAAAACATAGATTGATCGAATCGCAGACTAATCGGAAGAGAATTTATAAGGGTTGCACTTTCATCAGCAGACGAAGAGTTCATGCTGATATGGTTTCAGCTGCTTATTTTCGCCACAGCAAATCGAAGTTTTCATATATTTGCAAAACAACGTGGCAGTCGAGGTTATATTAATTAAGGTTCAGCGATAGCGGATTAGCAAAACAGCACGAGTTCTTTAGTTTGAGCTTGGACAACTCTGTGGAGAGAGTCGGATTAAGCGGTCAGAGCCCGGTAGAAATGGCTACATTCCCACGGAGATTTAGGATATACATAAGGGAGACAGGGCATTGTCGGAAAGTTGGCAAAGGGGTTTTGACGTAACACAAAGTTTCCGCTGGCACTAGGTAGCCCATTTGTTCAACAATGCTTTACTGAAATTGGCTTTCTGGCTTATTCTTCTGTGTTGTTAAAAGTTGGAAAACTACGCCATGCTTAAGAGAAGCAAAGGAGCCGACATTCTGTAAACAAGGCCATAGGCTATCAGCTTAGCAAAGACACTCCTTGAAAGAGCGAGCTTGATTGCTTACACGCCTAAATTGAAGGAACTATCACCTAAAGTGAGTTGAACGAGCGATGGTAAAGACTGGTAAGGTTCCACTATTTTGTCGTAATTGATCAGTGTTTGTTGTTGACGGAGCTCATTGTAAAAAGGCCGCGACGCCACAATTCATCATAACTCCAACTTGCAAAGTTAACCATTCCTTCAACGATGTCTGATTGTTCTATGAAAGTGGCTCAGTTTTTCGCAAGACAATGTAGAAAGCTTGAGAGTTGAATCTATGCTGACAGAACAGCCAAATCCCGCATATTGTTTTCCATTTCAGAATTCAAACGTTCAGAATTTAAATACTCGACACCGAGTTGCTTTTTCCGCCATGTCTGAACGTCTTACAAAATGACGGCAGAAAGACGAAGTGGACTTTATGCATGGCTGTAGCTGAGAGAATATATGATAGGGTGGAGAAATCAGGCAATGCTCACACTTGGCAATATGCTTAGCATAAGAGAAGAAATTTATGATTCTGTACGAAGTTGCTTCCCATTGTAAGCATTTTGCTTTTTGTCAGTGAAGGTTTTTGTTGTTTTAACTGTGACACCAATTGCAGTTCACTATAAAGCCTTTCTGCCGCAGTGCCAAAAAACAACATGGCAGCTTCGTATTGGGAGAGTCTAACGCCTTGACCGTGGGCCACTTGACCAAGATTAGCAATGCCTCTTGTCACATGAGTTGAATATTGCTTTCTAAGGAAATCAGTTCACTCAGTCTGAAAAACAGCTATAACGAAGAGCTAATGCGTCATAAATGACAATAATTAATTTAGGATAGTCATGCGACTGAAAGCTCTAACACAAGTAGGGAAAATATCTCAGTTTGAAAGGAGGACAAGAACACAGATAACCAAAGTTACCTGCGATGAAGTCCATCTGAATTTTCAGTGTCATAGTTTACTTTAGGGAAAGGTATTGAAGTAATGCACGATTTTATGCCAATTAAACTACGTTAAAATATTAAAGAAAAGGAGGAAAAGTTGGAGCTGACTTCAAAATGGTTACGTTCATTAAATGTCTTGTCGCACAAGAAATAAGGGCGCCCTTGAGATGCGTTTTTGCGCACTTCGCTGGTGGCGGGCAACACAAAGCCAATTAATGACGTGAGAAGGGGCCATTTTAAGCTCAAATACAATGGACACACAAGCGTAAGCAAAACACAGCCACGGAAGAAATACAATTCAAGGTTTTGGCGTTACACAACGTTCAAAGGAGCCGCGGGTTCTGGCGGCAAGCGTTTGAGTCTGGGCGCTTGTACAAAACGATGTTTTTGTACGAGGTGCTAAGGGGTCCATTTCCGGTTCGCATTTGTTACATCTTCCCGTAATGTTTCTGTAAATCTTTTCTCTAAGCATACGCAGTGTCACTTAATTAGCGAGATTTGTAGTTGATAAATGAGTCAGACATCCCATCCCTGTTTTCATTCATTCATTTTTTTTTCCGGTGTTTTGTTTCTACCAAACACGGTATCAGAGTAAATCGAAAATCAACGCCATAACGATACATATATAAGCTTACCAATAGTTTCGCTCAGGACACAACCATTTAAAATGTTGATAGCCAGCGACGAGTCTTAAAAGAGCGGATTGATTCTTAACAGCAAAACGCCAAAGATATTGACAGAGTAATCTAGAGTAGCTAAGAAGTTTCCTTGTCATTTTGATTTAGTAATGATGTCCTTTACGCAACCAAAGAGCTGACAGAAGCAGATAACTTCTAGAGGGCTTCTAGGCGGATCATGCTTGAGCGGGTAGGTCAATACCTTTTAAGTAACACTTTTTACTTAAGAATTCTTATGTACATAAACAATGGTCGGTCTCGATAACCGTGCGACAACTAAGTTTGATTTTTCGCATTCCCATACCTTCACCTTTAAACTTAAAGTGTTACACCGCATCAATTTAAGCTTCATTGCACTGCTATGAAGGGTATATTGGTTCTGGGCTTAAAACGAAGCTAAGGTATTTTTATGCTCAGAACATTACACTAACTTATTAAGACATTGAAACAAGGAAAAAGTCAGTGACGTGAAAAAATTTGAACTGGTTAATTGACCCACAAAAAAAACGCGCCCAGTCTACGGTTCTTAGAAGTAGTTAATTTTCGTTCAGTCTTTCTTTCAAATTGCAAACTTAGATAACAAGAAGCTAAATCTCTACCATTCATTAAAGGAAACACTAAGTTTTAAAGCCATCGCTAAAGCGCATTACCTTGAGCAAACAATTCTCTAAGTTTTGCTAAGTTTTCATGCAAAGTACTTTAACCGATAACTCAAAACTCTTGAAATTCAAGTGAACCGAAACAAACGGTGCGGTGAAATCAAGCGAAACCTCACGTAATAAGTAAGAATGCTTCAAATCCACGAGTGAAATCTAGAATGGGACGCAATCAACTGGGCTTACAGTCTTCACAATCATATGACGAAGAATCCGTTACATTTTGGGTGCATGATGTAACAATTTACTTTTCGAGTGCGTGAAGCGCACATGGGTAGATTGTGTGTTTAATTAATTGATGTGGTTTCTCTTAAAATCTCCCAAAATAGTTTTGGTCGTGCCCTCAGATTTTTCATCGGAGGCGGAAGACACGAAAACTAAGCTATCAATGAAATTAAGAGCAAAACTACTCATCGATCACTTGACGTTCTTCCACGGAGGGCGATCTGGAGTTTGATGCCAAAAATAAGTGAACAACTTGATTTTATTGACAGTAAGTCGAACGATAGAAATTAAAAAGCTTTAGTGAGTAATTTTAATCGAGACACGCAGCTTATATCTGTTCCTCTCTGGTTGTATTCCTTTCAAACACTTTTCACACCACTGTATTCGAACAGATTATAAGTAAAAATTCAATTATGCAAGCTAGTGCTGCCATGGTGACGCAACTGTTTACGCGATCAAGAAGCAAATTCGAGGTATTTTTAGAATGTCTCGCGAGAGCAATTACTTCACTGCAGAGCAGACAGAAAACAATTTATGCATAGTTTTTGGATCAAGAGCTTCTTAGAGTTGAAACAACAAAGGCTACACTTTAAATGCCGCGGAGAACAGGTCCATTAACGCGTCAGGAAATGGCTGGTTTGCAGAAAATTTGACAAACTCATAGAAGCTTTTTGCAAAGTTTAGGTCCGCACTGCCCTTCGTAGGAAGAGTCTGCAGTTTTTAAGGGATAATTTTTTTACACGGATCGGTTGTAATTAATAAATAGAGATACAATAAGATCACGACGGGGCCGGAAGTGAGAAATTAGCTGTGTTCGAAAGGGTTTCTAAGACATTCGCTCCGGTGAGTGGAGAACGAAAGTTGCGTGCAAGAGGAAAATGAACAGATAATAGCCCTGGAATAGAACTTTAAGGAGACTTTCGTCTCGTCATCGGAACGCACGCACACAAGCCTCCAATGAATAGACGGTAATTCAGTCTTTTTGTTTCCCCAAGTGCCAGTCGGTGTTTTACTCTGTGAAGTAGCAATGGCACTCTGTAAACGAGCAGTCCTTGGCCATTAGCTTTGAATCAACACTTCAACGCAAACAGAAATTCGAAACAATTTTCGACTGTTTGACTGTGTAAATCTGCACAGAACGCCTCTCGACGCCGCGGAAGTCGCTCCAAACGCTTTCATGATGTTTTCTCAGTGACTTATCGAGCTTTTGTTCATTTGCCGAAAAAGAGCAGTTAAGACAAGCAAAGAATTCCAACTATTTCAAACGGCTGGTTTTATTCTTTGGCCGAACGCTACTGCAAAATTCCCTCCGAACGCAGTCCATATCGTCTGCACGCTCACCCAACACTTCCTATCTACAAGGGTCTGCAGATATTCATGTTTGTACAACTTTCTTCACAAATAGCTCAATATTAGGAAGGGTGATGGCTCGGTAATAGGGGGGCTTGTCAGCAAATACGTCGGCATTTTAAATACATTTTTTTCACCCACAAAAAGCAATTACTCGCCTTACAATATCGCCGCGGCTAAGTCTGGGTTAGGTCGCACGCGTAAAAGAGAGCCGATTTTCACATTGTTAAAGAGGCAGAATTTAAAGAGGGATAGATTTCAAACTGTTTAAGAAGACCAAAGGAAGGAGGAAATGGTCATAAAACCATAATGACAGCTAATCGGTGTAAATTGCGGTTACACTTTCTAATGCAAGTAGATGAGAAGAGCTTTCACGATGGAGACAGTTGTAAGAACGGTAAGCGCTCGGTGCTAAAAGTGGCAAAAACGCATTTAGGAATTTCAACTCAGTGTTAATTTTTCACCATGATTCTTACAGTAAAGAGCTTTTACTTTAAAGCCTTTTTATTTAGTTGAGGAAATTTTTCTTGTGTGCAAAGCATAATCACCATTTTCGCGCGTCGGAGGCGACCGAACATTTTCATCAGTTTGCTTAAATTATTAGCAAGTCATAATAATCTTTTGTCTACTTTTTTTTGTCCTATCCAGGTAACGTATGTCACCATCGTTTGCCTACTGATTTGTTCTTCGCTGGCTCTACCGTCCAAGCAAGCTGTTAAGAAAGCCGATTTTCACCGAACGTCCGTTAAACCAAACCAACAAGTGGCCAAGTCTACAAGCGTGCAAAAAATGAACATTCTCCAAGTTCCAACCAACACAAGAGTCGTTAGACTCTACAACAAGAATGGATTCTTTCTCAAGATCTCCACGGCGGGAAAACTTAGAGGCACCACGAGCTTTCACAACCCAGACAGTGAGTACACGTTGATCAATCACAAATCACAAATTCAACAAGCTACTTTTGCACGATCATTCATTCGGCCGGTGCGCAATGTTTTGATCTGGTTGATTTCCATGCTAATTAGAAGCACGCACAACCACATACGGTTTACACTTTAAGGCAATGTGATTTTGACGCGTCTTTTAGAGAAGCTTGTTTTGCTACAGATAGTGAACGGTAAACAAAACCCCCGGACCGCTAGACTATAGACAGCGCGAACTAGTTGAAGTTTGTTCAGTGGTAAGTTTGGTTTCGTTCCACAGCTAAGTCCTCGCGTAGTTTGTTACGCGCCAACGAGTACTGCGTCGCCAAATTCTTAAACAATCCTTACAATATTTCAACCAGATAACGTGCGCATAACTTCAGCATAGAGCTTAATTAGTCGATCTTTCACAGGGTTGTTTCTACCGGAAAGCTAACAGACTGTCCGGCCGTCAAGGAGATTCGGCGACTCAAAATACTAAAAACAGTTACTAATTTCCTTAGAGACAAGCGCACTTAACATGACAATAGTGGAAGCTTCGCGAAAGGACAGCATATCTTAATAAAGTTAAGGAATGACTGCAGATAGTGATTGGAGTCACTGTGCCTAAAGCACAAGATTTGCAATCTCGTAGCGTAGAAAGGATTTATCGGACGCCTTGATAAGACGATAGTGGATTGATAAAGCGGACCGTACAAACATAATAACTTCAGGGCTAATGCTAGCAATCAGCCAAAGTTAAACATAGCAGAATCACAACGCCGCGAAACTTGTCATGTAAATGTTGCTGGGAGTATTTCGCGGTCTTTACAAAGAGCACGACGAATGACTTTCAAGTGTTTAATTGAAATGTCTTTTTTGTGGGTGTAATCCGTGGGTCCGTGAAAATGAGATATTACCTCCATTCTTCCATTTATTTGAAGAGCAGCAATTTGGACAGCAGTTATAGTAACACTATTCAAAAGAAAACTGCGCTAATTAAACTGTTATACGTCCCGTAGGTAATTTGCACTAATTGCCTGTGAAATTGATGGCCCACGCTCTCGAGTTGATTTTCGAGTGACACGAGATCTGCATTTACCAAAACGGATTCCGGCAAAATCGCGCTGCGAAGGGAAAAGTCTACCGTTGGGTGGATCGACAACGCGCTCGTAGCGGAGTGCTTTGCAGAAACCACCGCGTCATCAAACAAACACTGCAGTTCATTAGTCTTTATTTGTTTACTCATTTCCGGAGACCGCGGGATGTGTGCGCGCCCCCCTTGCAAACGAGAAATGGGACCTCCCGTGGTCAAGGGAAATGGCAAAACGCAAGAACTGTTTTCGTCGACAGAAACGCGCCGATAAGGCGCTGCAGAGGAAATAAGCCTGGAAAAATATACCCAAAGGCTAAAGTGTTTACAAAGCCAGCTCTTCAAATGGTTCTTTCCGGAAAAGCCCGTCGCCCTTTGAAATAGTGGCCGGTGAAGTGGTCACGGATGTGTTTTGAAGATCGAGATGATAATAAAACCATAAATTAATGTTATTGAGCATTTCTAAAAGCATTTCGGTGGGCTTAAGGGCGACATACAGCTACTTTGGCGCGCCGCAAATCCGGCAATTTTACAATGTCTTCGGAAAAACATTATATTCACCCTAAGAAGTAACCAGACTTTGGCATCTCTCGTTTACGCAAAACACGTTTTCTTGTCGTTAATTGTTCTCCACTTCTAAAGGTCATTTTTTTATAAGTAAACGTCTAGACGGTATGGAAATTCCAGACCCCTTCTTTGCAAAGACACTTTGGCAAGCATCTTCCTGCTCGAGATTACTCCGATAAACTTTGGTCCTCTCACCACACAAGTAAATAAGATGATCGGTGATTATATTATCAAGCCTGTTCGAAATCCTTAAATCTCTTCTTAACTAGATTACAAGTCTTTAAAGAGCACGCGACAACGGAAGAATTAAAAACAACGAAACTCGCCTGGCTAATTGTAAAGTGTGTCTCAGTGTCATCTGCATGATCTTGCAAATTGTCGTTCCAAAATATCACAGTCGTAAATCTTGAGATTCTTTCATTGCGTGATACTCACATGGAGACATTGACTTAGACAACTTTCAAAATTATTGATATATGTCTTGACACTTTGAACATTATTTACACTGCAAAGCATGTTGGCTAAAGTTAGATAGTGGCTATTTTTAGCGAGCGTTTGAGAAGAGTTCGTCATCAAACATTGACAGGGAGAAGTGGAAAATTACTAACAATTAAAATTTCGCGATAAACTCTCAGCTGGTCGTGAAACTAATAGAAACGTTGGTTAACAGAACGAAGAACGAAAAAGAGAAAACGCATCGATAACACGTCTGATATTCAGAGATATAAGTTCGACCCAATCCGCCAAAAGTTGAAAGTTTTCCACTGAAGAAGTAGGATAAGTGTGTCTGACGTAGATCAAGGATCACTGATATAAAAGAAGGGTTATGAACTATATTACTTTCATTCAGGAGCTTTATAAATTGCGCAAACAGTATCTGATATTGCGCGCAATTTCAAGCCAAAGCTACCACACACAACACATAATCAGTTTAGACACTGCAGGAAGAATATTGTTGTCCGAGAAACCGGCTGCAGAATTGATTACGGCGTGAAATTCTTGTCTCCTCGTTGGCGCTGTTGTTCTTATGCTGCTTTTATTTTGTTCTTCGTAAAACTACCAATATCTTGCATGTGCGATATATCCGCCATGTGTTCTGTGATTGGTTGAAATCATTATTCACGATGTTTTTCTAAAAGCGCAAAAACAGTAA